>NC_069499.1:349753799-350055466 GCF_027579735.1 Bombina bombina
CATAATACAAAATGGCCATGACCCTAAGATTACATTAAAATGAAGATATCAAGAATCAAAGGAATATCTTCAAATACTCATAAATTGAGATTTGTATTACAATGGAATCCCAACTCTGATTCGTGATTCTTATTTTAAAATAACAACAAAATACAATTAGAGTTGAATCTCCCTCCGCTACAACTTTCCCAGCTAAAAGAAGCCTATCCGTTTGACTGGTCGACAACCCAGATAAAACATTTAGGGGTTATTCTTTCCCCTGATCCGAAAACGGTAATCCGGTCTAATTTTGACCCGTTACTAAGAGAATTTGAAAGCCTCACCGCAAAGTGGTCTAAATATGAGATCTCATGGATTGGGAGAATCCAGTCGGTCAAAATGACACTGCTGCCTAAGGCCACGTACCTGTTTAGGTGCATACCATTGAGGGTCCCGAACTATATTCTTAACCGCTCCCAATCCATACTAAGCAGATTTATCTGGCAGGGTAAACCCCTGAGGATTGCTATGCAGCAACTACAAAAGCCTGTCTTGCATGGGGGACTTGCAGCCCCCAACATTCGTAAATACTATGAAGCAGCTATGCTGTCTCACGTCACGGCTTGGGGAGCTCCACCGGAGGATACTAGATGGGGACAACTCGAACAGGCTGTACTCCCTTCGGGATTGCTCCTGGAAGACCTTATCTGGGTACCTCAACACTCAGACGTACTCGCAGGAGTGGATAACCCTATTATTAGAGCTTGCACTAGAGTTTGGAGGGAACTCCATAGTCTCCCGCAGGTTGCACCGCATCCTTCACCTGCACATTCCATAAGAGCACTGTTGCTCTGTCTCCCAGACTCGCATCCACAGATGTGGACCGCTTGGGGGGTAGGGCAGACTCGTGATCTTTACTCACCCCGTGGATTGGCTTTGCAAGCTACAGACTTGCCAAATATAGATATCCCCAAGAAATACCATTTCGAGTACTATAGATTTGTTTCCTTGCTGATAGCCTGGAGATTTCCAAAATCAAATCCTAGGGAACTGACCCAATGGGAAAGAAGATGGCTGGTGGGTAAACCTCTCCGAAAAGCCATGACGATCCATTATCAACTTCTTTTGGACTCGGATGGCTTTGTAAAACAGTTTCGGGTTCTGGAATGGGAGAGAGCATTGGGGCAGGTATATACCGAATCAGAATGGCAAACCGCTATACGACACACAAAAATTGCGTTCTATTGCATTACACTGTATGAGCTGTTTGCAAAACTAATGCTGCGTTGGCACAGAGTCCCGGAGCAATTGCATAAGATGTTCTCCCACAAGTCTGATATGTGCTGGAGGGGGTGTGGCCAGAGGGGTATGCACCTACACATTTGGTGGAGCTGTGGGGTGGTTCAGGAGGTGTGGAGGAGGGTGACGATAGTGTTAGACCAATTAGGTTTACTTCGCAATCTTACACCAGACACAGCCCTCTTCCATCTAGGACTAGGAAAATTGACCAGGCCAGAAAAAATACTGTGTATTATTATTCTCCTGGCCACAAAACTGGCAATCGCAAGATGCTGGCTGGGATCCTCCCGAGTCTCATTTAATATGGTCAAGGAGATCATTACATATATTCGCCCTATGGAAGAATTTTCCCTGAGCTGCAGGGGCAAATTAGGTTTACATGGTCAGGTATGGGCACCATGGGAAGCTTGGGAAAAGAATAACATGTGAGTGAGAGGACTGGACTCTTATAAGAAAGCATTGACAGACAGAGTTTAACTAATTTTTTGCCCTCCTGGACGGGGCCCCATCTGGCCCCTCCACCCCACCCCTTTTTTTTTTCTTCTTTCTCCCCTCTCTTCCTCCCCCTCCTTTCCCTTTTTCTCTCCTTTTTATTTTTATGCCCTGTTGCCTTGCAGAATGGTACTGTTTTCAATACTTATTAATACTATAGATCTACCTGGAGTTGGTCCATCCATATGTATATATCATAAGCCAAGGTACTAGGGATAGCTCGAGGGTCGAGCCCAACCCGGGAGATATCTATTTTAATCTCTATCTGACCATTTCCGAGTTTTATGTTACGTAGCTATAAGTTTTGTTGAATATACCAAGGACAAGCATAAGCCTGCATAGGTTACGAATTAGTCACTGAAATTAGGCTTATACCCAGCTGGCTGTTTAGATTTGTATTATTTGTCCTTTTGTAAATGCACTTATGTAAAACGAGGTAATGTCCATGGCTAGAAAAAGTACCCTCGGGTTAAGTTATGTGCAGATTCCACAGATGTGAAGACATGCTTGTTTAATTCATTATGTAAATTCTAATATATGTCAAATGGGCATGTTGCCTTGATGTTTCTGTCTGAAATTGTATTTTTGTTTGCCATTTTACCTCAATAAAAATTACTTTAAAAAAAAAAAAATACAATTAGAGTATCCATATTAATATAGATCAATGTGAATGGATTAGGTAATGTTATGTCCAAGTTTGTAAGACAAAGGTAAATTTAAATGAGACATACTATACTCTGACGAACACAGATTCGAGGTTCCAGCACCAACATCCATATCTGTAAAATATTCAATCAGGATTGGATATAATTAATACAAATCAGGCCATGGACACGATCAATCAGATATTTATTTGATAATTGACAAAGTAAAATTATATCTGTATTCACGTGAGTTCATTGTTTTCAAATTTAATTTATAAATAAAGAGATCATGTATTCTTATTTACAATCTTTTATGTTGTTGACTGTAACTTTAAGTCATTTTTGCCTTCTTGCATTGTCATCAATTGTTAGACATTGTTCAATTGTTATTTTGATCTTGCTAGTATAGCTTTTCTAAAGTAGAAGATTGTAAATAAGGATACTGTATTCTTCACAGATATACTAATTAATATATACATTTGACCAACATGTCTAAAGTAATGCCACTGTTACAGCAAACACATGTTCACGTCTCTGCACAATTACATTTTTCGTGATCATTGTGCAATTATTAAAAGTGTAATTGCACATCCGTGATTCAGAATTGATTTGGATATAGTAGTGTGATGAGTATAATTTCTAAAGGCTTCAAATATATTTGCAGTTGGGTGTATTACGATATTCCAATCGGATATTTGTAAAGATTGAATGATACCAATTAATATTTATAACTTTTGTATGATTTGATATTCAATGTATGAAATGGCGGATGATAGGGATTTCAGTATGCACAATTTAATTTTAGCTCTGTGACGCATATTCTTGAGAGCGCAAGGAACATCATTCCTATTGCATGTGTGACGAATATTAATTCAGATATCTAAACATCATATGTAACATGTGTTGTGAGATCTATATAGGTTGAATATATGACTATATACACATTTCTTAAATATATACTCAAATATTAATATATACTATGAAGTCTGATATTTACCTGGTTCAGCCTCTCGACTTCCTTCTCCCAGGTCACTGATTGGAGAAGCTGATGCACTGGGCTCTGGGTCTGGAGTTTCAGAGCCAGCAGCTGGGGAAGGAGAAGAAGTAGACGAGCATGCGGATGCAAATCTGTGGGGGAAACAGAGATTGAGGAGGGTGCATTAAGTCTCCTCATAAGTTTGCAGGTATAGTTTCCGTGGGGGTGAATCCTGCTTTCCATCCCTCCGATGGGCTTTTACCCACTCCCTTATGAGATGAACTTTTTTGCAATGCTGCAACCTCATATCCCTGAATCTCCGCATGATTTGATCCGGGGTCCTCTGGATGTCACACACCAATTTAACATCTTGGGTGATAGACACCCAGAGGGCCCTCCTAATTGTTGGCTTCGTCGACTTCTTCTTGTTCCCAAACAGCTGCGGATAAAACTCGACCGCGTTGACCAGTGCAGTACTTTCCGCCCCTGTGAACCTGGGAGATATCATGCCTGCTATTATTCTTATATTTAAATATAATATATGAATATATATATATCAACAGCAGGCATTAGAGAACTGACAAAAATGGCAATGTGCAATGGACTTTTATATGGTGAAGTAAACATGATATGCACCATGGGACATGGTATCTGTACATCTGATTGGATAAAATATTTAAATTTTGTTATCATATCTGAGAGACCATACTGACTCAAGTTATGTTTGTGTGATGAACTCTGATTGGCCGTTCCTTAATGTTTCATATCTTTGTAACTTCCATACACATACCTCATGGGGGTGCTGTTACTACATTTGTCATGTAGACTTATTTTTAATTTATGGGACTGTTATGCGTATATGTGTGATGCAGATTTAATATACTTGATCCGTTAAATATTAATATATTAAATTTACATTTGATTTTGCATTGATTTTTACTCACAATAGTAAATATAATCCAGTCACATTAGTAAATGTTTTACACATTTCGATGTTTAATATTGATCATGTGATTTAAAATAAATATATTTAAACGTATGTATTTATTTTTTATTAAATAAATAGCGTGACTCATTGTGAAGTATTACCATGCTATATTTCTGAAATGCGTAATTTGTCTTTATAATGGTCGGAACTTGTATAAAAAAATTTAGATTTTAAAATCCACGTTTGTTCATTATTAGTAAATAAACATCAAGCTTGCATTGGTCTGAACTGCTCACATATATTTTTTTTTGCAACGTCGTCTTTATTTTTAAAGGGACATTACACCAAAATATTTTCTTTCATGATCAAGATAGGGAATACAGTTTTAAACATTAAAATTTAACTCAATCTATTTAGCTTATTCTTAACATATCCTTTACAGAAGAAATAGCAATGCACATGGTTGAGCCAATCTCAACAAGGCATTTCTGTGCATCCAGCAATCTTCAGCTACTGAGCATATCTAGATATGGTTGTAAAGGAAAGTATATCAAAAGAATGAATGTAATTATATAATAGAAGTACATTTTAATGGTTACAATTATATTTTCTTTAGGAATCATGAAAGAAAGGCTTTTGAATTAATGTCCCTTTAATGAGCTGATATGCAATATTTAAATTTATATAAAGACATCTGTCTAAACATCGTAAATATGCATTGTTGTCCACCCACAAATAAGTAGATATTTCCCAGTAATGCTTTGCTGATCATAAACCTATGCATCTCTTTTTTGCAAACTTAGGATAACATGAGAAAAAAACATATATAATTATTAAAGTCCATTTTTATTTTAGATTAAAATCTACTCTGTCTGAATCATGTAAGATTAGATTCTTTGGTCATTTCACTTTAAAAAAAAATGAAATGGCCATCACAAGCTCTAAACTAAAACTAAGTTATTTTTTAAAAATATGCAGTCATATGTGAATGTGAAAAATATATTTAAAAAAGGGACAGTAAACCCAAAAGATATTTACTTTTACACACTACTAATTATTGCATATTCGATACCGTTATATAAATATACATTTGACCTGTGTGAGAACCTTGTTTGTAAAATGTCCACTTATCTCCATCCTTTCATTTTGCTTTAAAATGATTCAGTGCAGACTCTTAAAAGGGACAGTATACTATAATATTTTATGAAATTAATGTGTTTATAATTCATTTGGATTTTATTATCAGCAGAGTATATAATGCATAAAATTAAATGTTTCATGTTGGTCTATGAATTATTTTGAGTAATCTAAAACCACAATCTGCGTATAATCTTGGATAGTTAGTCTGATCCCCCAACTTAATCCCATGTTTAGACATATACATACAAACATTCTACAGTCCCTCACATTTATATTTATATACCCCAAAAAATTGACATACATTTAATGTATGCATTTCCTTTGTTTTAGCGTTAATGTTTATTGAGATATATGAGCAAAATAAATTTATACTTTTTTGAGGCATATCATACCATTACGATAGATCCTATACATATTTATTCAATCATGGAATAATTCCAAATTATTTATATAAATATTTAATTTTTCTTTTAAATTCTAAGTTCACGATTTTTTCACAATGTATTTGGATATAGTGATAACTTGCAACTATAAGAAAACAAGTATTAGTGTTATCACCACTTGGATATATTTAGCACGTTAAAATACTATTTTATATCATTTTAAATATAAATTCTTCCATACACATTAACACATACTCACCACTCATTATCTAGAGGCATTTAGTCATGGTACACATTATTATTTTGTCATCATATATTTTTTGAATTCATTTAAATTATAAGCAGTTACATACCCATACACACTATTTCAACATGTACACATTCATCTTAATACAACTTTATGATTGTACATTACAAATTTTGTATGACGATTTCATTCACTAGTATATATACAGAGGAATTCATAATTGTGTTCTATTACTACCCTGGTATTTTATAGGGTTAAGTTAGGTTTACCATGTCTTTATCTCCCTTTTTATATATGTGGCTAATAACTTTACTGAGACGATACAATCTGTCAGATGCAACACGATTAGATACTAACACACAGACCATACAGATACATTTTTTCTAGTTTAATTAGCAGTGCTAAATTATTTCTGGTTAGCTTTTTTTCTGACTTCTATTTTAAAAATGAAAAGTTTTTTTTCTAAATATTGCAAAGGAATCTTTTTGATAACATTTGTTTTAAAAGATTGTTTTTTATTATATTTTATTCTATTCAATGTATATATTTTTTGACCCGTGCAGATAGTATAGTCTAAGGTGGGTCTTTTTTACAGCTGAGTATGTCTCACGTAAAAACCGTTATATGCACCTTCTTTCTGCAAATGAAACAGCCTTTAACAATTGGCACAGCTTAATGTTTCACATAGGGGTACCTGCAGATTGACTTTGTAACCTGGATTTTAATTGATACCATTGTTCTCTGACAACTTCCATTTTTAATTATTCAAGTGTATTTAATCATGGTAATTATATTGCATTTTATTCGCTTTTTTAAACTTGCCTGATGAAACGACTAGTTGTAGTCGAGAAACGCGTTGCTATCCAATAAAGCGTTTGTTTATATCATACCTTCCTGGAAGTTGTCGGATTTATTTGCAGCTGCTGCTGACATTTTTACATATACACCGAATTGATGACAAGCCGGCTCCTGCAATGGTCCGCGATACAGTTTACTAGCCGCTGTTAAGAGCTAGTCTGCAAGCAAGCAGTGGTCATAGTACAGTACATCTCAGTTCAGTAAGCATATTTTACCGTTCTCCTTATTTCCGTGTATAGGATATATTATACAGGGAGTGCAGAATTATTAGGCAAGTTGTATTTTTGAGGATTAATTTTATTATTGAACAGCAACCATGTTCTCAATGAACCCAAAAAAACTCATTAATAGTTTGTTTTTAGTTTTAACTATTTTAGGGGGATATCTGTGTGTGCAGGTGACTATTACTGTGCATAATTATTAGGCAACTTAACAAAAACAAATATATACCCATTTCAATTATTTATTTTTACCAGTGAAACCAATATAACATCTCAACATTCACAAATATACATTTCTGACATTCAAAAACAAAACAAAAACAAATCAGTGACCAATATAGCCACCTTTCTTTGCAAGGACACTCAAAAGCCTGCCATCCATGGATTCTGTCAGTGTTTTGATCTGTTCACCATCAACATTGCGTGCAGCAGCAACCACAGCCTCCCAGACACTGTTCAGAGAGGTGTACTGTTTTCCCTCCTTGTAAATCTCACATTTGATGATGGACCACAGGTTCTCAATGGGGTTCAGATCAGGTGAACAAGGAGGCCATGTCATTAGATTTTCTTCTTTTATACCCTTTCTTGCCAGCCACGCTGTGGAGTACTTGGACGCGTGTGATGGAGCATTGTCCTGCATGAAAATCATGTTTTTCTTGAAGGATGCAGACTTCTTCCTGTACCACTGCTTGAAGGTGTCTTCCAGAAACTGGCAGTAGGACTGGGAGTTGAGCTTGACTCCATCCTCAACCTGAAAAGGCCCCACAAGCTCATCTTTGATGATACCAGCCCAAACCAGTACTCCACCTCCACCTTGCTGGCGTCTGAGTCGGACTGGAGCTCTCTGCCCTTTACCAATCCAGCCACGGGCCCATCCATCTGGCCCATCAAGACTCACTCTCATTTCATCAGTCCATAAAACCTTAGAAAAATCAGTCTTGAGATATTTCTTGGCCCAGTCTTGACGTTTCAGCTTGTGTGTCTTGTTCAGTGGTGGTCGTCTTTCAGCCTTTCTTACCTTGGCCATGTCTCTGATTATTGCACACCTTGTGCTTTTGGGCACTCCAGTGATGTTGCAGCTCTGAAATATGGCCAAACTGGTGGCAAGTGGCATCTTGGCAGCTGCACGCTTGACTTTTCTCAGTTCATGGGCAGTTCTTTTGCACCTTGGTTTTTCCACACGCTTCTTGCGACCCTGTTGACTATTTTGAATGAAACGCTTGATTGTTCGATGATCACGCTTCAGAAGCTTTGCAATTTTAAGAGTGCTGCATCCCTCTGCAAGATATCTCACTATTTTTGACTTTTCTGAGCCTGTCAAGTCCTTCTTTTGACCCATTTTGCCAAAGGAAAGGAAGTTGCCTAATAATTATGCACACCTGATATAGGGTGTTGATGTCATTAGACCACACCCCTTCTCATTACAGAGATGCACATCACCTAATATGCTTAATTGGTAGTAGGCTTTCGAGCCTATACAGCTTGGAGTAAGACAACATGCATAAAGAGGATGATGTGGTCAAAATACTAATTTGCCTTATAATTCTGCACTCCCTGTACTATGAGGCGCCCTCTTTTTGTTTCAACATATACATACTTCTTATATGTGACAAACAATCAACATAAAACATTTGTAATTTGTATTACCTTATGTATTGTATGCCACACTGTGAGTGAAATATCTTACAATGGCTGTATTTATACAGCTTTGCCTTAAAGGGACATTAAACAAGAATATTTTCTTTCCTGATTTAGATGTATAATAAAATGTTAAACAACTTTCTAATTTACTTCTATTATCTCATTTGCATTTATCTCTTGATATTCCTTCCGTAAAAGCATATCTAGTTAGGCTCAGGTGCTGCTGATTGTTGGCTGCACCTAGATGCTTTGTGTAATTGGCTAACCCATGTGCATTGCTATTTCTTTAACAAAGCATATCTAAAGAATGAAGCAAAATAGATAATAGTACATTTGAATGTTGTTTAAATTTGTATTCTCTGTCTGAATCATGAAATAAAATTTTGGGTTGCATGTCCCTTTAAGGACAAAAACATTAGGAATAGGTGTAGTTAACATTTGAAAATATAACATACATTAAACTAAAGGGTCACGGAAATACATATAGATACACTCCAACAGGTAAAGGAGTATAAGTGTGAGAAATTATATTTTGACATATCTATAGTTAACTGACCCTTCAAATGACTCCACTAGAGTGAAAAGTCATGAACATGGCATACAAGAACTAGCTTGTTATACACGTTAAATTAGCTTCTGTTTTTATTTAAAGATAATTTAAACTATATTACCTTGCAAATAATTAAAGCATAACCTATATTTATTTTACAAATGTTTTTGGATACCTAAGCAAGATTATAGAGATTAGAATGTAAATATAACATTAAACTACACTGTCAATTTAAGGTAAGAAGTTAAACACTTTCATTTCTTAAAAGTGAAATGAGCAAAGTTGTTATCTATAAGTTATACTACATATCCTCTTAATAAACATTTTAGGATTTTGACTTCTATAAATCACACAATCAAATCATAGATGGCTGTATCTAACTCCACCTTAAATTTTGTAAGATACTTGACTTTAACATTATGGGCCCGATCCGATATGCAGCGTCGCCCGCAAAAGCCGGCGACGCCAAATTTTGCGCAGGTTTGGTATCCTATATACGGCGTAACCTAGAAGTTATGCTCATATATTTCTGCCTTCGGCGCAGTTTGGTATCCAATATACATTGTAAGGACTTACGTTGTGAAAATGGAGAAATCTTACTCCATTTTCACCTCGCCACAAATTTCAGGCGTAGCAAGCCTTATGCTGAGTATTGGAGCCCCGTAACTCCCTAAACTACCTGCAAAATAAAACCTAACACCTAACGCATGCGCAATGTCTATCTACCTGAGGATCCTCTTCATACGATCGCCGCCGTACACTGTATAGGAATTCAAGGTACGCGATTAAAAATGACGTCCCTTGAATTCCTATTGGCTGATTTGAGCCTTCAAATTCAAATCAGCCAATTGGATAAAAGCTACTTTAATTCTATTGGCTGATTTGAATAGCCAATAGAATAAGAGCTATTGTAATTCTATTGGCTATTCTAATCAGCCAATAGAATTACAGTAGCTCTTATTCTATTGGCTATTCAAATCAGCCAATAGAATTAAAGTAGCTTTCATCCGATTGGCTGATTTGAATTTGAAGGCTCAAATCAGCCAATAGGAATTCAAGGGACGCCATTTTTAATAGCGTACCTTGAATTCCTATTCAGTGTACGGTGGCGATCATATGAAGAGGATCCTCTACGCTCCATGGCTCCAGTCTTTAGTTCCAGCGTCGTCGATCTTCAGTTCCTGCATCGCTGGTCTTCAGTTCCAGAGAGGACGGTTTTCAGCTCCGCGGTCATTGGTCTTCAACTCCTCCGCTCCGCACCGGCTGGTAGCCTGGAAGAAGAAGAGGTCGCCGCCTCCAAGAAGACTTCTCTGCCTGGAACAGGACCTTCTCTGCCAGTCTTCAGGACAGGTAAGGACCACTTGGGGGTTAGACTTTTTTAAGGGGGGATAGGGTGGGTTTTAGAGTAGGGGTGTGTGGGTGGTGGTTTGTAATGGGGGGTTGTTCTTTTTTTTAAAGGTAAAAGAGCTGATTACTTTGGGGCAATGCCCGACAAAAGGGGCTGGTAATAGAGCTGATTACTTTTTGTAATTTAGTTTAGGGTAGGGACATTTTTTTTATTTTGGGGGGCTTTGATATTTTATTAGGGGGCTTAGATTAGGTGTAATTAGCTTAAAATTCTTGTAATATTTTTTTATTTTTTGTAATTTAGTGTTTGTTTGTTTTTGTAATTTAGTTTAGTGTATTTAATTATATTTTAGTTTAGATAACTGTAGTTTATTTAATTAATTTATAGCTATTATAGCTATTGTACCTAGTTAAAATAAATACCAAGTTACCTGTAAAATAAATATAAACCCTAAAATAGCTACAATGTAATTATTAGTTATATTGTAGCTATATTAGGGTTTATTGTATAGGTAAGTATTTAGATTTAAATAGGAATAATTTAGTTAATATTATATTATTTAGATTTATTTTAATAATAATTACGTTAGGGGGTGTTAGGGTTAGACTTAGGTTTAGTGGTTAATCATTTTAATATAGGTGGCGGCAGTGTAGAGGGATTAGATTAGGGGTTAATCATTTTAATATAGGTGGCAGCGGTGTAGGGGGATTAGATTAGGGGTTAATCATTTTAATATAGGTGGCGGCGGTGTAGGGGGATTAGATTAGGGGTTAATCATTTTAATATAGGTGGTGGCGGTGTAGGGGGATTAGATTAAGGGTTAATCATTTTAATATAGATTGCGGCAGTGTAGGGGGATTAGATTAGGGGTTAATCATTTTAATGTAGGTGACAGCGGTGTAGGGGCTCACATTAGGGGGTTATCATTTTAATATAGGTGGCGGCAGGGTAGGGGCTCACATTAGGGGGTAATGTAGTTTAAATAGGTGGCGGCGGGGTAGGGGCTCACATTAGGGGTAATGTAGTTTAAATAGGTGGCGGCGGGGTAGGGGCTCACATTAGGGGGTAATATATATAATATAGGTGGCGGCGGTGTAGGGGGCTCACATTAGGGGGTGGTACAGTTAATATAGGTGGCGGCGGGGTCTGGGAGCGGCGGTTTAGGGGTTAATATATTTATTGTTAGGAGTGAGAGGGGGGATTATGGATAGAGGGGTATACGTGTCGGGCTATGTTTGGGAGGCGTGTTAGACAGTAACGGGAGATTTAATATTTTAGTCAGTTTTTGTAAGTGGCGGCAGTTTCGAAAGTGCCGTAAATCACTGGCGACTCCAGAAATGTGTATTTACGCAGATTTCTGGACATCGCTAGTTTGTCAGACTTACGGCACTTTAGCAACTGCCGGCGCCATATATGTGATAGCTCGCTGTGCAAGCTGAAACTATGGGTGGCGCAGGTTTCCACACCTGCACCGAAACCTGCACCGTATATCGGATTGCGTCCCAGGCATGTGCTTGGAAAAATAGATACTTTAACAGTCATGGGACTAATATTTTGTTTACATGTCAGAATATTAGATGGATGTATTTCTGCCACTCTTCAAAAAGGGAAGCAGGGATGATCCAGGAAGCTATAGACCAGTTAGTCTGACATCAATAGTGGGGAAGATATTTGAAGGGATTATAAGGGATTATATTGATGAGCATATTCGTGTAAACAAGATTATGAGTTCTAATCAGCATGGCTTTAGGAGAAATAGATCATGTCAAACGAATCTAATTAGATTCTACGAGGAAGTAAGTAAAAATATAGATAAAGGGGAATCAGTTGATGTGATATACTTAGATTTTGCAAAGGCATTTGATACAGTGCCACATGAGAGATTAATGCACAAAATTAAGGGACTGGGAATAGCTGAAAATGTTAGCTCATGGATAAATAACTGGATAAAAGATAGGGAGCAACGAGTAGCAGTAAATGGATCATACTCAGATTGGACAAAGGTAATCAGTGGCGTCCCCCAGGGATCAGTACTGGGCCCTGTTCTTTTTAATATTTTTATAAATGACTTGGAGCAAGGATTAAATAGCGACATCTCTATTTTTGCAGATGATACTAAGTTAAGTAAGGTCATTAGGTCAGAGCAGGATGAACTCTCTTTGCAAAGGGATTTGCTAAAATTAGAACTATGGGCAAGTGAATGGAAAATGAGATTTAATACGGAAAAATGTAAGGTTCTACATTTTGGAAGTAAAAATAAGCAGGCTATGTATTTTTTAAATGGGACAAGACTTAGCCAAACACAGGAGGAAAGGGATTTGGGAGTAGTAATAGATAACAAGCTAAAGATGAGTGCACAATGCAGGGCAGCGGCTTCAAAGGCTAATAAGATACTAGCATGTATTAAAAGAGGCATTGATTCAAGGGAGGAAAGCATAATTCTGTCATTATATAAAGCCCTGGTAAGACCTCACCTTGAGTTTGGAGTGCAGTTCTGGGGACCGATTGCTAAAAAAGATATTGCAGAACTAGAAAAAGTTCAGAGAAGGGCCACAAAGCTAATAAGGGGATTGGAGAAATTAACCTATGAGGAGAGGCTAGCCAAACTGGGTCTGTTCTCTTTAGAAAAAAGGCGCTTGAGAGGTGACATGATTACTTTATATAAATATATTCAAGGCCCATATACAGAGATGGCAGAAGCTCTTTTTATTCCAAGAAAATTGTTTCTGACAAGAGGTCATAATTTAAGGTTGGAGGAAAGGAGATTTAATCTCCTGCAACGGAAACGTTTTTTCACTGTAAGAGCAATAAAATTGTGGAACTCATTACCAAAGGAGGTAGTGAATGCCAATACCATAGATACATTTAAAAATAGTCTGGATAAATTTCTGTATATAAACAAAATTCATGGATATGATTGCTAGTATTAAATGGGTCACATTTTAATGGGGTTATTTAAGCTTAACTGGAGCTTTTTGTAAGTATTTTAGATTTGTATAGGTTGAACTCGATGGACTTCAGTCTTTTTTCAACCTTATCTACTATGTTACTATGTTACTATGTTATTGGGATAGAGATATGTATCAAATTATATATATTTCAATAAATAAATGTGAAAGATATAGTATGTAAATAAATTTATTTAAAAAAAAAGTTTTGGAATTCATCAAAAATGAAAATCTGAAAAAGAAAGAAAAGAAATATTTAAAACATTAGTCAATTAGGTAATTTAATGAACACATGTGAACGTGTCTTTGTATGTTTTTCAAAGTCAACACACTTGAAAGACAATGCCACAGACATGATCACATTGGTATTCTTCACTTTCAGTCTGGGATTCTCCACTTTCAGTCTGTAGATGAAGTCACCTCCCTAATGGAAATAAAATTGGAAATAAAATTATTAATAAAAATAAATGACTTTTTTCTGCATTCCCCCCAACCATTTCTGAAACTATTTATATCAATAGCTTACTAAGCGTATGTAGCATCTTTTGTATTATGTTCTAGCAATCAAGTGTGAAGCTGAGTCGTACATTGTGCAGACCTAACCTCTGATGTATGATAGTATTGCTAGAGTATCCCTTTCTGACTATCTAAAAATCTAGTAATGTGCAAACTAAATACTACATTTTAAATTGTATGCCATATGATGGATCATTGTGCAACCCCCCCCCCCAGCCATACATTGTACATACTTACCATCTGATGTTGTCTTTGAAAATCAGGTGGCGAAGTCATTACAGGAGCCAATGCCAGAATCATCTGATGTATAAATTACCTATGATAATAAAAATATCAAAATAGATTTTGATCTAATCATTTGTTGAACAATCCTAACATATTTGCACAATTCTCTACTTCTCATTTCCCTAAATTGCACACATATTCGCAATGCTCCTATATAACTTCAAGTATTTACCGTCTGAAGTTGTGGTTGATGGTGTTTGCTCTGACATTGAGCCCCTTGTCCCAGAATGGCACATATTGGTGCTAAAACTAGACATTTGCTGAAAGAGACAATTAAATGGTTAAATCGCATCCTATAGCTGCACATTTAAGCTAGGACATGCGACATATGCGGTTTTCGCATAAACTAGAAATTTGCTAAAAGAGAAAGAAATTGTTAAATTGCATCCAAGAGCTGCCCATTTTGCACATTACACAAACACAACTGTTTTTGAAGATTACAGTGTCAATTGACTAACTAATTAACCATGTTGTGCACAAGTACTCACCAACGAGCCACCCATGGCAAAACTGTCTGCCCTCAAACTGCCGCCACAGGGATGACTGCCTGAGTATATGGGCATCATGACAAGCCCTGACGAAATTTGCACACAAATTCATAATCCACATCCATGCATTGCAAATGAACTGCACGTTGAAACTGTGAAAGTGTTTGCGATTTCGGTAAAGCTGGTCATCTGCTGGAACATGCAGCTCAATGTGGGTGCAATCTATTGCTCCCAAGACATTGGGCATTCGAGCTATTGCAAAGAATTTCCTCTTCAGGCTCCTCCAATCACCATCATTTTGAGGGAATCCAATGTAAAGCTTACAAACTCATACCATGGCATCCAGAAAGTTGTCAAAAACAACAGAGAAGGTACCCCGAGACAGCCGATGCATGTACCCCTCTCTGGATTGAAAACTTCCGGAGGCCAGGACCTGTATGCAACTTAGCATCTTGGTCATGCCAGGGATTGCAGTCTGCATACGTTTACGTGGCTCCATATGAGGTTTAAGTACATTGTAAAAGCTAATGAGCTGTTCGCGATTGAGCCTATACTTATAAACCTCAAAGTCACTCATGTTATCCAAGGTAGGCCTCACCCTTTCAACACAAGGACCTCTAACCAGACGAGCCCTTACGTCTCTCTTGGAGATGCCGAGCACACCTGATTCTGTTGTACACAACTCGTGCAACAGCACCAGCACCAACTAACTGTGGATCATCCATATTTGCCAAGCCAATCAGCACAAAGCCAAACAGCAGAGCAAACACACAAGGAGTAACAAGGTATGCAAAAACACAAAAGCGATTTGATACAATGTCAATCACAAGGGACGCTTTGGCCATGTTGTTTGGGGGATTTATAGCGCAATATATCCAGTGGTAGCGTGTTCGTAATGATTGCTGATTTTATACACTTGATTGTATGTGAGCAGCGCAAATTCTTTCAAAGTGGGCGGATTTTCTTGTGTTTGCTGAAATTTATTTACCCCCCATAGAATCATAATGTGAAAGTGTAAAATGTAACATATACAGTGCACCTTCGTAATGTTTGTTCATATGCGTAACAAATATTTATTAGACATGATCTTATAGTAAAAAGCACACGCCCACACTAATATTAATGAAAGTGCATACTTGTGTATAATGACATAGAATCTGATCGATCAATATTGCTGCAATATTGTTTCAAAACGATAAAGTAACTTGTGACATCTATATATGTAGTATTGAGTGAGAAACGGCTGAAAGGGGCGGTGCAGTCCTAATGCTGTAATCTGTATGGTTGAAGCTTAGAATGATGTCATCATATTAGCAACATGCCTGTCTAGTTTGCAAATCTTCATTGTGTTGTTGTATTTTACAACATTCTTATTGTGTGCTGATTAAAAAGATAAATGTGTGCTTTGTTGTTGTGTGATGTGTGTTATGTACATCTATGTATGTTTTGTGATTCTCTCCCACATCTGTTCATCTCTAGCACAAAGTAGGGGTAATGTTTCTAAAAAACATTTTCTAAAATAGGACATGTATATATTCTTAATTCTTTGAACATTATTCCTCCTATGATTATTAAATAGCATGCATTGTGCAAACTAACCTGAATGCATGGTCTTTGAAAGGCAATTCTCTTCAAAATATCAGTTTATCCTTATTAGGTGTCCTATTCATCATTTTCAAAATAGAGAATTGTGAAATACCATCTAAAAATAAAAATAACATTATGAACCATAAGTGTTTCCCATAGGATACATCCTGCATCCCCAGTCTTGTTCCAGAGAATTGTGGCCACTTACAATGTGAACGTGTCTTTGTATGTTTTTCAAAGTCAACACACTTGAAAGACAATGCCACGGACATGATCACATTGGTATTCTTCACTTTCAGTCTGGGATTCTTCACTTTCAGTATGTAGATGAAGTCACCTCCCTAATGGAAATATAATTGTAAATAAAATTGTAAATAAAATCATTAATAAAAATGTGTGACTTTTTTCTGCATCCTCCCCTCAACCATTTCTGAAACTATTTATATCAATAGCTTACTAAGCATATGTAGCATCTTTTGTGTTATGTTCTAGCAATCAAGTGTGAAGCTGAGTCTTACATTGTGCAGACCTAACCTCTGATGTATAACTTGGAAGCACATAGTATTGCTAGAGTATCCCTTTCTGACTATCTAAAAATCTAGTAATGTGCAAACTAAATACTACATTTTAAATTGTATGCATATGATGGATCATTGTGCAAACCTCCCCCCCCCCCAGCCATACATTGTACATACTTACCATCTGATGTTGTCTTTGAAAATCAGGTGGCGAAGTCATTACAGGAGCCAATGCCAGAATCATCTGATGTATAAATTACCTATGATAATAAAAATATCAAATTAGATTTTTATCTAATCATTTGAACAATCCTAACATATTTGCACAATTCTCTACTTCTCATTTCCCTAAATTGCACACATATTCGCAATGCTCCTATATAACTTCTAGTATTTACCGTCTGAAGTTGTGGTTGATGATGTTTGCTCTGACATTGAGCCCCTTGTCCCAGAATGGCCCCTCTAGAACTGGCTCATCCTCCTCATCTTGGAGAAGGTCTCGGGGCGCCTGGACGGCCTGCACCATCCCAGCCCGCTGAGCTATGTTATGCAGGATGCTGCAGGCTATAACAATCTTTGCCACCGTACTAGGGCTGTATTGGAGGGCTCCTCCAGCCCTCGTTCGCTTGTGTGCCCTATTGTAGCGCTCCTGGGCGTCGTCTGTGGGGTTACGTATAGGCATAATGAGCTAATGCCGGCTCAAGTACCCAAATCACCTATAAATAATGAACATAACAAAATGTCAAATATTAAAAATATCTAAAAAAAATTAATAAATTTAAATACATTTTTATAAGATACAATGCATTTGTGTACGCGAAAATCGCATAAACTAGACATTTGCTAAAAGAGAAAGAAATGGTTAAATTGCATCCTAGAGCTGCACATTTAATCTAGGACATGCTACATATCTGTTTGGTGCTAAAACTAGACATTTGCTAAAAGAGACAATTAAATGGTTAAAGCGCATCCTATAGCTGCACATTTAAGCTAGGGCATGCTACATATGCGGTTTTTGCATAAACTAAACATTTGCTAAAAGAGAAAGAAATGGTTAAATTGCATCCTAGAGCTGCACATTTAAGCTAGGACATGCTACATATCTGTTTGGTGCTAAAACTAGACATTTGCTTAAAGAGACAATTAAATGGTTAAATCGCATCCTATTGCTGCACATTTAAGCTAGGGCATGCTACATATGCGGTTTTCACATAAACTAGAAATTTACTAAAAGAGAAAGAAATGGTTAAATTGCATCCTAGAGCTGCCCATTTTGCACATTACACAAACACAACTGTTTTTGAAGATTACAGTGTCAATTGACTAATTAACCATGTTGTGCACAAGTACTCATCGAGCCACCCATGGCGAAACTGTCTGCCCTCAAACTGCCGCCCCAGGGACGACTGTCTGAGGATACGGGCATCATGACGAGCCCCGGCGAAATTCGCACACACATTCATAATCCACGTCCGTGCATCGCAAATGAACTGCACGTTGAGACTGTAAAAGTGTTTGCAATTCCGGAAGGGCTGGTCATCTGCTGGAGCACACAGAGCAATGTGGATACAATCTATTGCTCCCAAGACATTGGACATTTGAGCTATTGCAAAGAATTCCTTCTTCCGGCCCCTCCAATCGCCATCATTTTGAGGGAATCCTATGTAAAGCTTACAAACTCGTACCATGGCATCCAGAAAGTTGTCAAAAACCACAGAGAAGGTACCCTGAGACAGCCCATGCATGTACCCCTCTCTGGATTGAAAACTTCCGGAGGCCTGGATGTGTATGCAACATCTTGGTTATGCCAGGGATTGCAGTCCGCATACATTCACGTGGCTCCATATGAGATTTAAGTACATCGTAAAAGCTAATGAGCTGTTTGTGATTGAGCCTATACTTGTCATAAACCTCGAAGTCGCTCATGTTATCCAAGGTAGGCCTCACCCTTTCAACACAAGGGCCTCTAACCAGACGATCCCTATGTCTCTCTTGGAGACGCCGAGCACGCCTGATTCTGTTGTACACAACTCATGCAACAGCACCAGCACCAACTAATTGCGTATCATCCATATTTGCCAAGCCAAACAGCAGAGCAAACACACAAGGAGTAACAAGGTATGCAAAAACACAAAAGCGATTTGATACAATGTCAATCACAAGGGATGATTTGGCCATGTTGTTTGGGGGATTTATAGTGCAATATGTCCAATGGTAGCGTGTTTGTAATGATTGCTGATTGTATACACTTGATTGTATGTGAGCAGCGCGAATGCTTTCAAAGTGAGTGGATTTTCTTGTGTTTGCTGAAATTTATTCACCCCCCCATAGAATCATAATGTGAAAGTGTAAAATGTAACATATACAGTGCACCTTCGTAATGTTTGTTCATATGCGTAACAAATACTTATTAAACACGATCTTATAGTAAAAAGCACACGTCCACGCTAACATGAATGAAAGTGCACACTTGTATATAATGGCATAGAATCTGATCGATCAATATTGCTGCAATATTGTTTCAAAACGATAAAGTAAGTTGTGACATCTATATTCTATATATCAGTGATTGTTGAGATGTCAATATTTTACGTGTCCCATTGAAATTGCAATAATAATGAGGATCTTCCAACCTCTCATTTACTTATATGTAGTATTGAGTGAGAAACGGCTGAAAAGGGTCGGTACAGTCCTAATGCTGTAATCTGTATGGTTGAAGCTTAGAATGATGTCATCATATTAGCAACATGCCTGTCTAGTTTGCAAATCTTCGTTGTGTTGTTGTATTTTACAACATTCTTATTGTGTGCTGATTAAAAAGATAAATGTGTGCTTTGTTGTTGTGTGATGTGTGTTATGTACATCTATGTATGTATTGTGATTCTCTCCCACATATGTTCATTTATATAAAGCAATTTAGCATTGTTGTTCCTTCAAGAAAAGTGACAGCTCTAATATTTTCTAATGATATCTTATTATTGTACAGAATTCCTAATGGTATATTATGAGTCAATTGTGATGTTAAAGGGACACTAAATCCATTATTGATCTTTCGTGATTCCAAGAGAGAATCCAATGTTAAACAACCTTCCAATGCAGTTGTATGATGTAAATGTGTTCATTGTTTATATGTGATTTTTTGCATGAATATCAATGCACATGTATGAGTCAATAACAATAGGCATATATGTGCATCCATCAATCATCCTCTGTTGAGCCTATGTAGATATGCTGTTCATCCAAGCATATGAGTTGAATAAATGAAATGTTATAATAGACGTAAATGAGACAAGTGTTTACAAGTGGCTACTGTTTGTGAATACTGAAATGTAAAAAATTATTTTCTCTCCTTTTAAATATGATTTCATTTTTGAAACCGATTTCGTATTGTTGATGATAGAATTGATGGTGATTTCTAGCTGATGTAATGTAATTTCCTTTAAGAATTTGTTGTTGTAGGGATGTTCACACAATTAAAAGCCATAACTCCATAGGGAAATAGTAAATTCTTGATATATTTGTCTTCACATGACTAACGCAAGAATTAATGAATTAGCACCACAATTCTAACGCTGGTATTACGAGTTTTAAAGTCTTAAAAAAAAATTTTGCCTTAGGTAAATCTGCCGGTCGTGTGCACGAGCACGTATTCCCCATAGAAGTAAATGGAGGAGAGAAATGTCCAGAGAAATAAAACCTAACACTTGTGTTGAGTGTAAAGTGAGTGATGTCATGCCTCTGTTAAAAAGTAGCTAAATCATGTTAATTTCATAATAAAAATGTATATTGTTTGTATGTATCAATTTGTGTATATATGTGATAATATATGGAGTTAGATGTAGCTAAATGAGTGTATGTTCCTGTATGTCTATGTAAGTCAATGTAAAATGGTTTTGTGTGCATTTTATTTCAAACACCCGAGATCTCATAACTTTGGTCCGTTATATTTTGACATGAAATATTTTAAAATGAAAAATAAATATTGTCAAGTGTTTGTATGAATGTAAGTGTACTTTGTGTAATGTTTTTGAAGTGATTTGTGGATGTTTTTGTTATCGATATATCATTAACTACTGGGTCTGTGTGAGTGGTATGTATTTGAGTGTAGATGGTGATATTTGTGGCGCTACAGAATCTTGTAATAGCAGCAGTAGGGAAAATTCACTCATAACGCACAACTCGTAATCTAGCCGATAGATAGCAAAGGGACACAGAACATTTGATAATGGATGTAAATTAAAAAGTTGCTTAAAATTGTATGCTCTATTTGAATCATGAAAGAAAAAAAATGTGGGTTTAGTATCCCTTTAAGTTTAGCTAATACAACATCAAAAGGACAATACCTGTATTGCTTTGAAACAGAACAGTGTGTGCACAAAAATGTAAGTGAAATTTAAAAAAGCACACGCAGCTACAATCATGTATTTATTATTTGAAATGAGCATGTACAAAAAATTCAACACAGAAAAAAATTAGAAAGCTAAGACATCACAAGGGAAAGGGTGTTTTTAAATTTAGTCTAAAAAAACAGTGAAAATGTACATGGAAAATATTTCTGTTATATTGTCAAACTGTTTTCTTTGGAAAGTATTAAAGAGTGTTAACCTGGTGCAGAAACCACTAGAAAACTATGCAATAACTGATTATCTCTGACATTTTAAATGGATTGGAATGACTTTTGATTTTGAAAATCATATGAAAAGCTATTATTTCTATTGATGTTAACCATGGCATTTGTACAAGATTATGTTCTTTTAATGACTCAGGTTAAGGAAGAAAAAAAACCCTATAAAAATGGAATCTATTTTTAGATTGAGTATAATGAACCACTCTAAAGTCCAAATATGCCTATTAAAATATTCTTGAGACTCTGCAGCATGATTAAGCATTCAGCAGTACTGGGTGAATATTCTATTTACATTTTGAAAGCAACAGAATATATATTACATTATTATGCTATGTTGCATTGTAATAACAAGATAGTTCAAGGGTGCTGGCATCACACAATATATCCGTAGGATATCTGACACTCTTATTTTCAGTCCTCACTTTTAAGTTTACACCAACATAGCCAAACCAATTGATATATATTACAGGGTTAGAAAAATGTAACTGAGTTTTTCTAGCCACGGAAAATATCTACTAGCAGGGGGCTAGAGGTGATAAGGTAAGAGATATGTTGAATGAAAAGGAAAGATCTGTTAAAGAAATGCCAGTAACACAAAATATTCTTATCTTTATCACAGCATACAGTATATAATATAACTGTTGTGTACTTACATGTTAAATGTAGGTTAGCAACTCTGACTTTTCATTCATTTGAAACTAATTATCTCAAATATAAAATCAGAAAATATTCTATCTAAGTAGCTCTGGTTTAGATATAATTAAGATTGAACTGGTTCAGTTTTAAATAGAGAAACAGTTTTTAATGTCATTAAACTATGCGCTAGATTACAAGTAGAGTGCAAGCAATAGCACAGGGTGCCTTATCCTTTGAGTGCTAAAAGAATAGTGTATGGATGGTAAAAATTTGAACCAGAGAATTCAGTCAACGCCACTTCTAATGGATTAGAATGCTTTAGAAATGGAAGCCAAAAAACACCCCAGTTAAATACAAAGTTTTCACAAGGCAAACTCTAAAGGATTGGAATGGTGGCCATTGAGTGGATTAATTAGAAAGCCTTTATTTGTTTTTCCTTTGATTTCTAGCATGTTAATAGTCTTACCACAGTACATATTGAGCAAAACTTCTAGACACCCTTTGGGTGATGTTTTCCTCCACCCAAATCTTTGTCAAGTTTTGGAGCTAGATGCTATAAACCATTCTCTAAAACCAGCATGCAGTGAAATCTTGCACAGGCAGCCCTCACTCAATTCTATTAAAAAGAGCTATACTTGGAAGTCCTGGTGAGTGGCAAGCTGCCTTCCATAGAAAGTAAAGAATCTTTCTGCAAATGGGAATCTCACAGGGAAGAACTAATGTAACGAAGCACCTGACTCACAGCCAGATTACGAGTTTTGCATTATGAGCGGCTCGGTACTAACTTGCAACTTATTTCCACCGCTCACCTTTAATAGCGCTGCTATTACAGGTTTGCAAAAACCTAATTCCTATTTAAAACTAAATACTTACCTGTAAAATAAACCCTAAGATAGCTACAATATAACTAATAGTTACATTGTAGCTATATAAGGTTTTATTTTTATTTCACAGCTAAGTTTTTATTTATTTTAACTAGGTAGAATAGTTACTAAAAAGTTATTAACTATTTACTAACTACCTAGATAAAATAAACACAAACTTACCTGTAAAATAAAACCTAACCTGTCTTACACTAACACCTAACATTACACTACAATAAAATAAATTACATTAATTAAATACAATTAACTAAATTACAAAAAAAATAAAAACACTAAATTACACAAAGTAAATATGAAATTATCAAATATTTAAACTAATTACACCTAAACTAATAGCCCTATCAAAATAAAAAGCCCCCCAAAATAAAAAAAAAACCTTGCCTAAACTAAACTACCAATAGCCCTTAAAAGGGCCTTTTGCGGGGAATTGCCCCAAAGAAATCAGTTCTTTTACCTGTAAAAAAAAATACAAACAACCCCCCAACAGTAAAACCCACCACCCACACAACCAAACACCCAATCCTTCCAACGCGGAGCGGCTCCATCTTCAAGACATCTGGCGTGGAGGATCCTCTTCTGTCGGCTACTGAAGAACCTTCTACCTACTAAAGGAACCTTCATTCTTCAGTAAGTCGACAGAAGAGGATGCTCCACGCTGAATGTCTTGAAGATGGAGCCACTCCGTGTCGGAAGGATGAAGATAAAAGATGCCATCTGGATGAAGACTTCTGCCCGCCTGGAGGACCACTTCTCCTGGGTTTGTTAAGGACTTCTGCCCGCTTGGATGAAGAATTCTCCCGGCTTGATGAGGATTGATGTCTGGTCTTCAAAAACTGTAAGTGGATCGTCGGGAGTTAGTGTTAGGTTTTTTTAAGGGTTTATTGAGTGGGTTTTATTTTTAGTTTAGGGTTTGGGCAATGGAAAAGAGCTAAATGCCCTTTTAAGGGCAATGCCCATCCAAATGCCCTTTTCAGGGCAATGGGGAGCTTAGGTTTATTTAGATAGGATTTTATTTGGGGGTTTGGTTGTGTGGGTGGTGGGTTTTACTGTTGGGGGGTCGTTTGTATTTTTTTTTACAGGTAAAAGAGCTGATTTCTTTGGGGCAATGCCCCGCAAAAGGCCCTTTTAAGGACTATTGGCAGTTTAGTTTAGGCTAGGGTTTTTTTTATTTTGGGGGGGGGGAGTTATTTGGATAGGGCTATTAGATTAGGTGCAATTAGTTTAAATATTTGATCATTTCTTTTTTATTTTGAGAAATTTAGTGGAATTTAATTAATGTAATTTATTTAATTGTAGTGTAATGTTAGGCGTTAGTGTGAGGCAGGTTAGGTTTCATTTTACAGGTAAATTTGTATTTATTTTAACTAGATAGTAAATAGTTAATAACTATTTACTAACTAGTCTACCTAGTTAAAATAAATACAAAATTACCTGTAAAATAAAAATAAAACCTAAGATAGCTACAATGTAACTATTAGTTATATTGTATCTAGCTTAGGGTTTATTTTATAGGTAAGTATTTAGTTTTAAATAGGAATTATTTAGTTAATGACAGTAATTTCTATTTAGATTTATTTTAATTATTTTAAAGTTAGGGGTGTTAGGGATAGACTTAGGGTTAGGTTTAGGGGTTAATAACTTTAGTATAGTGGCAGCGGTGATGTTGGGGTGGCAGATTAGGGGTTAATAATATTTAACTAGTGTTTACAATGCAGGAGGGTGGCGGTTTAGGGCTTAATATGTTTATTATAGTGGTGGCGATATCCGGAGCGGCAGATTAGGGGTTAATCATTTTATTTTAGTATTGCGGGAGGGCCTCGATTTAGGGGTTAATAGGTAGTTTATGGCTGTTAGTGTGCTTTGTAACACTTTAATTATGAGTTTTATGCTACAGCTTTGTAGCGTAAAACCCATAACTACTGACTTTCAGTTTACGGTATGGATCATGTAGTTATAGGCTGTACCACTCACTTTTTGGCCGGATAGGCAAACTCATAATACCGGCGCTTTGGAAGTCCCAAAGGCTTAAAAAGTGTGCGGACAGCTATTCTGACAAGAATCGTAATAGCAGCGTTATGAGCCATAACGCAAAACTCGTAATCTAGCCGAAAGTTATCAACAATTTTTTAATCTATTACAAATTAAATTACTGTGTGTTCAGTTACATAAGTAAAGTAGAATTGCATAATCAGCAAATGCATAATAAAAAAGGAAATTGCAATAGCAAATGAGCAGTAGATTTCTTTCTGACAATCTGGAATTTCTTCTGTTTCCCTGCTCCCTGTATCATGTGACAGCCATTAGAAAATCACAGACTCATATATGTACTGTATATACTGTGAACTTTTTGCACGTGCTCAGTAGGAGCTGATGCCTCAGAAGGTGTGCATATAAAAAGACTGTGTACAATTTGGTGATAGACGTCAATTGGATTTTTTTATAAATTGCATGCTCTGCCTAAATCATCATAGCTTAATTATGACTTAAGTGTCCTTTTAATCTTCTTCATCACTGCATTGCATTTCTTGAGACAAACCAGCCAGATCATATATTTGGCAAGAAAAAACTTTGAGACCTGCAGGCTTAAAATAATTAAGACTACAATAAAACCTGTGAGAAAACTTCAGACACGCCCAAGGAACACCCCTGTACAACTTTGAAATATGTACTTTTTCTACAGGTTTAACTTTAAAATACATTGCACATCTTTATGTAAAGTGCAACTTAATGTCAAAATACAAATTCCCATTATGCTACATATCTTTCATATGATTTTTAAAGCATATTTAATTATTTTACCTTGCACTTTGATTTAAATGGACATTCCATCCCTTTTCAAAAATGTAATTTAAACATACAAACACGAATGGTGGCATACCAAACTTCACTAGTGGAATCATTAAACCCTCCAAAGCAGTGCAATTGTCTGTTCTGCAAATTTAAAATTTTTACCTTGCACTTTTAATATATGCTTTAAAGGGACATTCCAGCTCGTTTCAAAAATGTAATATAAACATTTTTTTGTAGTATATTCATGTATGAAATCAAATATTCGGTAATAACATTTCTTATTTTTCCACACCCTATACTTTTCTTAAAATCAAACAACCAATTAGGCACTAAATACATACAAACACAAATGCACATTTTGAACATGCACAGTTACGTGCAAGCATTGCACATATGTAGCATTGTCTGTACTGCTGTGTACACACTAGTATGGAGGTACCATTGGTAGAGGTGTGTGTATACACAAAATGGCTTTATGGGTGGGTGCAGTGGACATGATGACATGTCCTGTGGATATGCCTTAAAGGGACACTGAACCCAAAAATTTTCTTTCGTGATTCAGATAGAGCATGACATTTTAAGCAACTTTCTAATTTACTCCTATTATCACATTTTCTTCATTCTCTTGGTATCTTTATTTGAAATGCAAGAATGTAAGTGTAGATACCGGCCTATTTTTGGTGAACAACCTGGGTTGTTCTTGCTGATTGGTTGGTAAATTCATCCACCAATAAAAAAGTGCTGTCTGAAGGCTGAATAAAAAAAGAAGCTTAAATGCCTTCTTTTTTCAAATAAAGATAGCAAGTGAACAAAGAAAAATTGATAATATGAGTAAATTAGAAAGTTGCTTAAAATTGCATGCTCTATCTGAATTGTGAAAGAAAAAAATGGGGTTCAGTGTCCGTTTAAGTTCCTGTGGCTGGGATGGATGCAATGAAGATTCAATATTAAGCAGTTGGTGTAGAGTAGAGGTAAATAGTAGCATGGATCTGGCAAATAATATTTAATTGTATTGGGGTAGTCTGATACTCATGGGGTTAATGGATAGCAGAGGGTTTGGGAGGTGTAAGGCCTAAAGGGACATGATACCCAAATGTTGAAACACTTGAATGTGATGCAGCATAACTCTATAAAGCTGACTAGAAGATATAACCTGAACATCTCTATAAACCTCTCTAGACTTGAAACAGCATGCATCTGGCATGTACAGATACAGTCATGTTGATTTCCTTCCTTAGTTTAAGGAAGCTTACTATGAAATAGTAGAGTAAGTGTGAAATCAGCACTGCTGAAGCTGATTGGCTGTTGTGTTTTTTTGTTTTAACATGCAGCTGAAGAATAACTATTCACAGAGCATTTACTATTGTAAACTAAAGAATGTTTGAAGTAAAATATTGTCCTTTTTTACAGAGAAATGTTAATGACTTTTTCTTGTCATATGTTTACCATTATACTGCATCCCATTCAATTGATTTAGCATATGGGTATTATGTCCCTTTAACCCTTTGAGTGCTAATCAGAGCTGTCACTAGCACTCTCCCACCTTGAGGGAGATCTGGGGGCTCCCACACGCTCCTACCCCGGCAATCGTCCCTGTAGAGTGACAGGCATTGCCAGGGCATTGCGTTTTGTGCGGTGATGGCATGCGCAATGACGTGCACAACTTTATTAACAATTTGTCAATACAAAGTATATGGAAAGGGGTCATGATGCCTAGAAGCCTGTATCTCAGGCATCTAAGCAGCTACAGACCCCCAAGATGCCTAACCTTTCCAATGGTGTAATTCTTGGGGATCTGGAAAAAATAAAAAAAAAGTTAAAACATTTTTTTTTCACAAAATAAAAAAATAAAAAAATAAATAAAATCAGCTTAGCACCCAGGTGGGAAAGTGCTTAGCACTCAAAGGGTTGAGTAGAGCAAAAATGTGGGTATAGTGTAGAAGATCAAAATGCCACCAATTATATATGAGAGACACTGGTACCTATACTAGAAACCTACATTTTTACATAGTTATCATTGAAATTATCTGCAGTTTTTCCATATGTATAGATCACTACCACCAAGCATAATCCATATCTTGGGAAGCTTATGAAAACATTGCAGATGAAAAGTAACCAGTTTATTATGATTGTTATGGTAAAAGGCATTCATAAGCAAAAAGATAGTGTAGGGCATCCTAGCCCGGAGCGTACCTAAGGGTCAACTTCCTAAGATTTGTTGCAACTTTGTTGCGGTTAGGAAGGTGGAGCTGCCCGCACCTTTATAGGTCCAGAACAGATATCCTTTTTCCTATTTGCTCCTGTGGAGTGTGTAGTTGTGTGTAGAGTGTGTATGTGTAAAGAGTGTGGGTGTGAGGAGTGTGAGTGGTTGAGTTGCGTCTGTCTGTCACTGACTGACTATGTGCCTTTCTCAGCTTGATGGCATCTGAAGAAGAAACGGCTAAGTTTATAGCTATATACAAAGTGTTATAGTCTTAATACAAATGTGTAATAAAGGGGTATAACTGTGTAGTACAAGTTTAAGTATGACACTGTGAATTTTTCAATCCCTGTATATATACAGTATATATATATATATATATATATATATATATATACGCACATTGATTGGAGTAGCCGTTTAAGTCCAATGATATTTAGATATCAATAACAAGAGTATTGCATTGAATAATTATACTTTTTATTGGACTAATTATATACTTGCATATAGACAAGCTTCCGAGAGGTTCCTCTCTTCCTCAAAGATTATAGGCTAGATTATGAGAGGAGCGTTAATTACCGCTCCCGCTTGCATGCTAACACCGCTCGACTTCTGCTCTTTGCGCGAGTTGGGTATCACCCGTATTACAAGTTGAAAGTGCTTATTGTTTGAGCGCTAACCTGACTCGAGCAAAGAGCAGAATTTAGAATATCGCAATTGCGTTAACGTACTCTCCCAATGACTTCATAAGAACCCTACTCTAATAACCTGTAAAACCTCCACATAGCCCACCTAAAAGTCCACACTACATTATTAACCTCTAACCCCCACATTGCAAAGTAACCTACACTTTTTATTTTTGTATTTCTTTATTTTTCTATATAACAGAGGAAGTATAACAATAAATAAACAAAAAAAGGAAAAAAAATGTGTACATTCATAGACATAGAATAGTACAACACATTAATCATGTTATACATATCAATAGTGAATGCCTATAATATAAACATATAGCAAAACGTAAAGCAATAGTTATGTTGAGATAAGTCTAAACAGGCTGTCATACACTTTCCAACCCTACACATTTTTTTTTTTTTTCAAAAGAGCTTTATTAGTTAAATCACAGGTTTACAAAAATCATAACAAAACATACATTGTTGCCAGAGTCATTATACAAGTGTGTAAACCTGCTATAGTCACATTGTAACATTCTCTTTTTCTATTACAAGTTATACACGATTTAACTATGTTATTCAGATAATGTCCATAATACAAAGAACATTGCAAACAAGAATATATTAATGAAGCTTAACAATAAGTTTGGTTTGACTACGTTTTCCGCTAAAGTATTCAAAAAGAGCCATTAAAAGAAAATAGGTAGATTTAGTAGTTTTAAGAGTTTAAGAAGAGATTAGTAAAGTGTGAGTTAAGAGGGGCAGGAGGGGAAAAGAAAAAAAAAAAAAAAAAAGGGGGTATCTCTAGTCTGTCTATTTTGAGGTAATGATATCTCTCAAGGATGAGAAGATCCGTAACCTCGTTCCTCCATTCCTCCATTGTGGGAACCTTTTGGGTTTTCCATCTCTTGGGTATCAATTTTTTTGCACCCGTGATCATAATCAGTAGAAGAGCTAGTTTAGCCGGATCTTTGATTTTGGGTAAGGAGCAAAACATGATGCTCCCCATTGAATTGGGGAGATGAATATTCAGTAAATTGGATATATAGGAGAAGATATTCTCCCAATAAGAGCCTAATTTGGGGCATGACCACCAAATGTGATGGATAGAGCCCTCTTCCCCGCAGCCTCTCCAGCAGGTGTTGCTTAGTGTGGGAAATATTTTGTGAAGCCTAACGGGGGTGAGGTACCACCTGCTCAAAAGTTTAAAGTGCATTTCTTGGATGTTTGCTGATACAGAGGAACACTTTGTGAGTGCAAAAGCTTGTTTCCAGGAGTCTGACCCTGTCTTGTGCTATTTCTGTGTTCCTTATAGTAGTATATGATGGTAGGGGTGACTCGCTCTCAGTAGAGCTGATCTTATATAGCAAAGATATGAGATGTCTGGGTAAATTTGGCCGAATACAAAGTTCCTCAAAGGGCTTGGGTTTACGACCCATATCTGCCCACTTTTTGTGATGAGAAATGTAATGGAGTAGTTGGTTATAATTGATCCAGGGGGTGAAGATCTCCCTATGGGTCTCGACAAGTTGAGCTTGTGTTTTCAGGGTACTATTATCTCTAAGGAACTGCATTGATCCCTCTCTTAGACCGTAATGGGAAGAGTTGCGAAAGCCCAATTTCCAGTATGGAAGGTCAGGGTTTTCAATTATTGGCGTTAGGGGCGATGTTCTAGATGAGATATGAGTGCTGGTGGCCAGTGTCTTGTCCCATTCCAGCAGGGTCTCCACTGAGATGATGTACTTATGTAAGTGTTTTGGCCTATGTTCTAATGGTATCCATGCTAGAGTACCTATGTTATTTACTGCAAATATTTGCCTGTCTAGACCTATCCACGCTTTGTCTGTGCTGTTGTGTGACCATTCCACTATTCTCTGTAAGAAAATCGATCTTCTATATAATGCCAAATTTGGCAGGCCCAACCCTCCTCTGTCTCTTGGCATATACATTGTTTTCTTCGGTACCCTTGGCCTAGTGTTTGCCCAAATGTATTGCTCTATTATAGATTGCAGTTGTTTGATATAACATCCTTGCAGAGGGATGGGTAACGCTTGAAGGATGTAAAGGATTCTAGGGAGGATGTTCATTTTAAATACTCCTATCCTCCCCAACCACGAGAGAGGCTTGGTCTTCCAGCTAGAGAGGTCCCTAATGATGTCGTTTTTTAAGGGGATGTAATTGTGTTTGAAGAGGTCCTGGACACAAGGTGTTAGGTATATTCCTAAATATTTGAGTTTTTGATGAGCTATCTGTATATTATATTTCTTGTGGAGGGAGGTTATATGGTGTGGGAGGGTATTAATGTTCATTAGTTTGGATTTATTTAAGTTAAGATGGAAGTTGGACATGTTTCAGTGAGTGTGAAGAGCACGTCATCTGCATATAAAGCCTGTTTATTCTCCTGGGTGCCTACCTTCACGCCTTTAATTTTATCATTTAACTGTACTTTCTGAGCTAAGACCTCGATAGATATAGCGAACAGTAAGGGTGACAGTGGGCATCCCTGCCTTGTTCCATTGCTTATATAGAATGTGTCCGAGAGTGTCCCGTTAACTCGAACCTTTGCATTCGGGGCAGAGTAAAGTTCCATTGTCATGTTTAAAAAGGCTTGTGGGATGCAACAACAAAAACAAAACAAAAAAAAAAAAAAAAAGGAAAGGGGGGAAAAAATTCCAAGGGATGGGGAGTGTTCTTTCCCTCTCTCGCGTCTCCTCCCCTACCACATCCCTAGTTGTACCAGCTCAGTATTTCTAAATGGAAAGATTATATTCTCTATTTCAATGACTGGGAAGCTTTTAATGAGTTTTGACCATTTATTAAAAAATATTTTTATGTCCTTCTCATTATTCATACTGACATCTCTTTGTTCTAGAATACATTGTTTTTTGAGGCAATTTTTCACTTCTATTAATGCTGGGGTTTTATGGTTTTTCCAGTTTTTAACAATTAGGTATCTAACTGCTAGTATTGTTAGTATCACCAATTTTTCCTGAGGGTGTTGTCCTTCACCCTGACCTAGGCAAAACACTATTTGCATAGGTGTGAGATCCAGAGGGGAAAATCCAAGTGTAATGTTGAGCCAATATTGGATCTTTAGCCAAAATTGGCTAATTTTTGGGCAGCTCCAGAACATGTGTTTAAAGTCAGCTGCCTTAGATGAGCATTTTGGGCATTTGTTAAAATTCGGGTTATGTAATTTGTATCCCTTTTCAGGGGTAAAATATGCTTTGTGTAGTATTTTTAGGTGTGATTCTCTCCATGTTGCGGAGAGTGTGGCCTGGTGAACTTTGTTTATAGATCTTTGGATAACCTGTGAGTCTATGCTGCAAGGGAAATTTAGACTGTTCAACTCAGAGGCCACCTGTTCCAGTATAGGTAGTCCCTTAGATCCATTTAAAGAGAGATAACAATAGGTAATTGCGGTGTGACCAGCTCTGGTGAGTATTAGCCAGTTTTCCAATTTACCCCAGCTCCAATTCCATCCCACTTCTCTTATCAAATCTGAGATGTAATGCCTTAGTTGAAGATATGCGAAGAATTGATTATTCAGTATCTTAAATTCATTTTTTATTTCGTCAAATGATTTTATACATTTTCCATCTAAATTAAGAAATTGTTGGACTGTTTTTAAGTCTAGTTCATGCCATTTAGCAAAAACTGACAAGTTCATCCCTGAGTGGAATTCAGGATTCCCCTTTATTGGGAGATACTTTGAAGCTTTACTATTAATCTTCAATCGATTGGCAATCTTCCACCATGCTTTGATGGGGTTAAAGATAGTTTTGTATTTCTTAATTACATTGGGTAATACTTTTGGTAAACAGTGAGTCAAACCTATTGGGTGGAAAGGAAAACATATGCTTTCGTCCAACAGGTTGTTGGTTACATAATTTTTAGTGCATATCCAATCTGTTATTGTTCGCGCAAGAAATGCTAAGTTATAGGATCTTATGTCTGGGAGGGCCAATCCTCCATATTCTCTTCCCGCTGAGAGCTTAGATAATGATATCCTCGATCTCTTGCCTTGCCATAGGAAGTTTCTAACTGCCGAGTTTAATGAGCGAATATCTTTTTCAAATATAAATAAAGGGGTATTTTGTAAAACGTACAAAAGTTTAGGGAGGAGAACCATCTTATAAAGTGCGATTCTCCCAGAGAGAGAGATTGGTAGGTTAATCCAAGTTTTCAGCTTCTCAAATATGGTTGATAAAGTTACAGTTATGTTAAGTTTATATAAGTCCGCCAAGTTAACTGGAATATTAATACCTAAGTATTTAAATGACGTTGTTACTTCCTTAAAAGGACAATCACTGATTGAGTCTGACTTTTTTCTAAGCCAGTAGATTTCTGATTTTGATGCATTTATTTTGTAACCTGAGAAGGTACCATAGCTAGCTATTATATGTAAGAGTTTAGGAATATTAATCGTTGTGTTCGCAATATAGAGAAGGATATCGTCAGCATACAGTGCAATTTTTAATTCATAGTCAGATATTCTAACTCCTTGTAAAGACTGCCTGATCATGATTGCCAGGGGTTCTATGGCTATGTCAAACAAGAGGGGGGAGAGTGGGCACCCCTGCCTCGTACCCTTTTGTATATCGATATCTGTAGACGTAAGGTTATTAACTATTAAATTTGTTTTAGATCTTTTATATAAATTTTCTATGAATTCCCGGAACTTACCTAAAAATCCGAATTTATCCAATGCTGTGAAAATGTGAGTGAAAAAAACCGAATCGAAGGCTTTTTCTGCATCAATTGCCACTATGGCGAGGTCAGGTGCACCCATATCTCCCCCCTCTCTGTCTAACCTTTGAGAAAAGTGTTCGGAAATCACCAGCGCTTCTCTAATTTTTGAAGTAGAATTTCGGTTCTTCAAGAAACCTGCTTGGTCTCTATGAATTATATATGTTAAACTATTTTGAAGTCTTTCAGCTAATATTGAGGTCAAGATTTTATACTCTGAGTTCAGGAGTGCTATAGGGCGGTACGACTCCCTTTGGGTTGGGTCTTTACCTGGTTTCAAGATTAGCGTTGTAAATGAGGCTGAGAAGGTCACTGGGACCGGATTACCATTGATATAAAAGTTATTATACATACTACATAGATGTGAGGCTACCTCCGGGGCTAAGATCTTATAAGCCTCATTAGGCAGTCCGTCTGGGCCTGCAGCTTTATTAAGTGACAATCTTGCTATCGTTTTATTTACCTCCTCCTCCGAAATTGGTTTGTTTAAAGTGGTTATTACTTCCTCTGGAACTGTGGGATAACTTGCTCCAAAAATCTCTGGATTGTTCGCTGTCAGCCAATCTTAATGAGTAAATATCTCTATAATAATTTGTGAAACTCCTTAAGATATCCTCTGAGTTTGTGTGTGTCTGACCTTCCTAAAGGGCTTTTTTTCTCCTTTTACTAGATTGGCAAGTAGTTTGCCTGATTTGTTGCCAAAACGGTACATTTTAGCCCTAAATTTGAGGTCTTTTTGAGTTTCCTTGAGAAGTATTAGGGCATCTCTTTCTTTTTTAGATTTAATATATTTGGCCCAATTAAAAGATGACTTTGTTAAGAGGAACCTATTGTATGAGTTTATCACAAAGTGAGTGGCTTCTTTCTCCCTTTTTCTTAGTATCTTAGTTAACTTAGCAGCATATGCTGTTATTTCCCCTCTGATTACTGCTTTTGCTGCTCCCCAGAAGATATCTGGTCTATCTATATATTCAATGTTAAATTGTACATATTCCTTAAATTTATCTTTTAAAAAAATTTTAAATTTCAGATCGTTTACCAGATAATACGGAAACCTAAATCTCATTGGGACATCTCTTGGGGGCTCTAGTTGAAATTCGAGTGATATTGGGGCATGGTCTGAAATAACTATTGGAGTGATTGCTGCTTTTATTTTTCTGGGGCAAAGTTTCTCATCTGTTAAAAAAAGATCTATTCTAGAGAGCGTTTTATGCGCTCTAGAAAGACAAGTGTAATCCCGTAGGTCAGGGTTATGTACCCTCCATATGTCTCTTACCATTAAGTTCTGGTATATGTTCTTGAATATCTTTGTTTCTAATTTATCCTTTTTATTTTTGAGTTGTTTACTGTTAAATCTTTTTCTGTCCAGCGGAGACTGTGGGGCCATATTAAAATCTCCCCCCATTATCAGGAATCCCTCTGAGTGCAACAGCACCGTGGATTGAATTAAATTCCAAAAATCATAATCAAGCTCGTTAGGCGCGTATACATTAAGCAGTGTGTATACTTGTTTAAACATTCGTGTTTTCACCATTAGAAATCTCCCCTCTGGATCCCTCCTTGTTTGTAGTATCTCTGCCTCTATTCTCTTGCCAAACAGTATTGCAACTCCCCTCTTTCTCCCAATACTGGGTGAGGCTACCACCTCCTTAACCCAGGAACCCTTGAGTTTCATTGTTTCTTCCATGCCCAAGTGCGTTTCCTGCAGAAACACTATGTCAGCTTGCATCTTGCGCGTGTGAGAGACAATAGCTTTCCTTTTTATAGGAGTTGTTATTCCTCCTGTATTCCATGACACTATTTTAAAATTTCTGGAGCAGTTAATCATCTAATTTGGGTGCCTGGTAAACTTTTTGATATGAGGGGAGGGAGAGACACGAGGTGGAGAGGACAAGGGACGCGAGAGAGAGAAAAAAAAAATATATAAAATAGAATAATGGGGAATTTGAAACTCAATTTTATGAAAGGGGAGAGGAACCTGTCCTCTCTTTTCCCTTTTGTTGTATTCCCCCCTAGCTTCAGATAGGTCGCTCACCATTAAGTGCATATTTGTCATAGAGAAAATAACACTTTAAAAAAGGAAACATAAATTTCTATTGCGCTTTAACTTCAAAATTCCCCTGTATAGAGGGGTGTTCAACTTGCTTTTTCTAGTTCAGCTAGCAGACTCTCAGCATCTTTTGCATTGTCCACTATGTATGTACTTTCAGGAGTAAAAACTTTGAGTTTAGCTGGGTAGATAAACATTGCCCTATAACCCTTTTGAATTAGCTTTGTGCATAGAGGTGCTAGCTCTCTTCTTCTCAGGGAAGTCTCAGCCGAAAAGTCTTGAAACATGTAAATTTTAGCTCCCTCTATGGTAATGGGTTGTTTCTTCCTATATTGTTGCATCATGTTAATTTTGTCTAGGTAGTTCAGGAAGCGTACTATCACTGGCCTAGGTCTGGTGTCAGAATTATTGTCTGCCTGGGGTGGACCAATTCTGTGGGCCCTTTCTATTATTATCTGTGTGTCCTTAATACCAAGAGTTAGAGCTAAGGTGTTGGTTATAAATAAAGATAGATTTTCAAATTTCTTTCCTTCCGGAATTCCTATTATCCTAATGTTATTCCTCCTGGATCTATTTTCAGCGTCTTCTAATCTAATCTGCATTTTTTGTATTTTAACTTCTGTTTCTTTTATTCTTGCCTCATGTTCAATTGAGAGATCCTCCAAATCTGATACCCTTTGCTCTGCCTCTTGGAGCCTACTTGAGAACTGTCTGACTTCTTGAGACAACATGGCAATATCTTGTTTTATTTCAGATCTTAGATCTTCAAATTTAGGCGTCAGGGCTTCTGAAATATTATGGACCAAACTTTGCATACTAAACATCTCATTTATTGGATTTAAATTTGTTGCTGGGTGTGCCTCAGCAATATTTTCTACAGCTCCTTTAGATTTTTTATCTCTAAGTTTACCTGCCATTCTTGAGGGAGAGGGCTTGTGGGGTGTGTTGAGGAATTTGTCCATGTGCTAATTGTGCATAAAAAGAGGGGGGACTTCAGAAAAAAAAAAAAAAAAAAAAAGTGGGGGGGGGGGGGGGGGAGTGAGCAAACCAATTAAGGAGTTTCCTCTCTCTCCTCCTCCCCTCCTATGTGCAGGTGAGAATGGAAACAAAGTGATAGTACGATGTACTATTTATTGAACGTGTATAGTACGATGGGGTAAGCCCCCAATAGTAGGACTGTGATTTTCTTTTGGGGTGTGTGATCAAGAATTGACAGTTTTTGACAAACTGTAGATGTGATTAAAGCGAGAAGTTTTTCTGTTTTATTTCTTTCCTTTCTCCCCTTTTTTCCTGCCTACCAGGTCGGAGCTTAAGGCTTCCTAACCTCTCAGCTGTTTAGATTTTATTTTGTTTAACCCTAGGTGATTGCAGCGTATAAAATTCTGAGGATGACTACTTGTACAGTACTTAATTTAATGTGCAGTTTCTCTTAAGTTGTGTTTATGTCATCTACCTTCATTTACTCCTAGTCAAAAAGTACTGAGGATATTTGAACTATACTGCTGTGATGTGCTTATTAAATTTACTTCGTTAAATTTTCATAATAAACTAATCAAGACAGCAGATATAAAAAACAAAACAAAAAAAAAACAGAACAATACCAACAAAAACTATGCAACATACAGAAAGATAGGAAAAAATGCAAATGTGAAAGGGATAAATGCAATTTCGCGTCTGGCCTCTAAGGGTTAATAAACAGATATGTGCTGATAATATTAAGGGTACAAGATCAGTCCTGTTATCAGACAAATTCATATAAAATCATTATCTTCTTTATCTTCTCTGTCCTTTCCTCCCCCTTTGAAGCTTCCCTTTTATTTCCTCTTTACTTCCTTCCTTACTTTTCTTTTTTTCTTTATTTTGCTTGTGATGAAGTGACAGGGCGAAGTAGGGGGGGGGAGGGTGCAAATTTTACAGAGCAGTAATGTTCTCTTTGAAAACTTTATCCTTTCGTCTGCTTTTGTTGTGGTTTTTCTCCTTATTATTTATTGAATACCTCTAGGAAGTGGCCCCCTCTTTATTAGCAGAGTCTTTTAGAGAGATTATCTAAAGCTTTTTTCTCTCTCCTTCCCTTCTATGATGCGTAAAGAGTTCCCTTATTTTCTTATCCCCTTCCTTTTTTGTGTGCTAGTCGCTTTCTTTATTTGAGAGTTCCCCTTTTTATTAAGCCTTGTGTTGCCTCTTTCAATTATAGATATTAATTTGTAAATCATATGCCTTTGGCTTTAGCCTTGTACTCACCCTTCCCTCCTTTGATTACTTTCTGATGGTTATCGTTCTTCCCGGTGGCCTGCAGGTTGCTGAGCCTCTTTCTTTCTGATAGCGGTTTAGAGTTGCCAGGGCTCGATCTGTCCTCAGCCCGACTCCTCCCACGCAGCACCGGTGGGGGAGGAGTGAATCCTCCGGCAATAGCGGCGATAAGTCCCGGTACCAGACCGGGCAAGTGGGGGGAGGAGAGGAGTGAAGGGGCGACCAGGCACCGCCTCACTCGTTCAGGGTATCAATAGCGGCGTGAGCCCTCTCCTCGGGCATCAAACAACCAAATCCTGCTGGTACCTCCTCCCTCGCAGCACCGGTGGGGGAGGAGGACAAACACTTTGCTTCTTCAGCTCTCCTCGCCAAGCCCCTCTCAGCAGCCAGGTGAACGCTAGTCGGATCAAAGTGCGGCAGACCGGCGGCCACCGGTTGCTTTGTCAGCCGGGAGGGTGAGTAAATAATGCAGTGGGGATCTGTTAAGCTTAGCTTGTAGTCTTGATTTGTGGGTTTACCTTTGGCTTGAGTTTTCAAACTTTATTTGCAGATGTATAAAAATTTCTTCAGGGGGTCACCTGTGGGGTTTTAGCGATCTTCTCTGTGCTAGGGAGTTTTCACACAGCGGTGTGGAATGCGCTGTGGGTTCCGGCAGCGCGTCTGTTATGCTGGCCAGGTAGCAGCCCTTCACGTCTGGGCAAGGTGCATGGGAAACATCACCAGGTGCTAGGAGCTGGAGAACAAACGCTCAGCCACCTGTGCTAAGCTCCTCCTCCGGAACCGGGTCTCTAACGCAAATAACTCTTTAAATAACTAAGTACCCTAACCTAACACCCCCTAACCTAACACCCCATTAATTTAACCCAAATTACCTCAACTAATACATTCTAAAGTTACAAAAAATAAACTAAGTTTACAAAAATAAAAAATGCTAACATTACAGAAAATAAGAAATCAAATTACTTAGAAATCAGCCCTACCTTATTTACTCCCAGTGCCCTCGGCACTCCAGCCCCACTTTTGGATCTGCTTTGGTCTTCGCTTTTTAGGGAAGCACAACGCAGGTATTGTCCTTTTATCACAGACCTTATTTAATACCATACACTTGAAGTATATCACTCTTAAACATAGTCTAAGAAACATTATCTTTGCTAGTTCGTATTATAGCAGATAGAGAACATTACCTAATAATCTTCGACTTCCCTCCCCTCCATCTCCCCTTTTTTTTTGTTTTTTGTTTTTTGTTATTCAGCATGGCTCTTAAGTTTGCCACCCTGAATACCCAAGGACTAAATTCACATACAAAGAGGAGCCTTCTCCTTCGATACCTTTTAAAAAAATGGCGTGAGGGTTGCCTTTCTCCAGGAAACCCACTGGCCTCGGGGCTTCCTTTGTCGGCCTCTCACCCAACCAAAAGAAGAGGTGTCACCATTGTGGTCCACAAGTCAGTTGCATGTGTGATCCAGCACGTGGAGAGGGATCCGGAGGGCAGGTATTTGATGGTAGTCTGTACTCTAGATGGAGCCCAATACACCCTTGCTTTGCTGTATGCCCCGAATGTCGGCCAACTCACCTTTTTAAAATTGGATCTTCCCCTGAGAGATCAACTAAACAGAGGTACTCTTTTGATAGGGGTGGACTTGAACATAGTGTGGGACCCAATCTTGGATAGGAAGCCTCCCAAGCACAAACCCTTGGACCCCGGATGGAGCCCAATACACCCTTGCTTCGCTGTATGCCCCGAATGTCAGCCAACTCGCCTTTTTGAAATTGGATCTTCCCCTGATAGACCAACTGAACAGAGGTACTCTTTTGATAGGGGGGGACTTGAACATAATGTGGGACCCAATCTTGGATAGGAGGCCCCCCAAGCACAAACCCTTGGACCCCGTAGCCAAGCGGGCTTCAAATCAGTTTAGATCCTTAATGTACCAGTTCAGCCTGTATGATGCGTGGTGGTGTCTGTCTCCTTTGGAGAAATATTTCACTTTCTACTCAAATCCTAACCTCTGCTAGTCAAGAATTGATTACCTGTTGTGCCATCCCCCCCCTCCTGGACAGGCTATCTCATCCTTCTATTCAGGTTTGCCCATGGTCTCCAATGCCCTGATAGGCACTCATCTTCAGGAATCCCCCTCCTCTAGTTGGAGGCTACATCCCTCTTTAATTTCCGGACTGGCCGGAGTTGATACCTCCAAGCAGGGCCGCCACTAGAAATTTTGGGGCCCCTGACTTAACCATTGATCAGGGCCCCCCCCCCCCCCTTGACATGTGCAATTTTTGACCAAGTGACTAAAACGTATATGCACTTTAATCTTAAGTGTCTATTTAAACTTGGAAATGTTGTAAAGGTAGTAACATACACTGAAACACACACTCACACATAAGGATTCACATATAGACACTCTAGCAGACACGCAAAGAAACTCACTCAGACACAGACACACAAACAGACACTCAGAACTTGTTTACATTGACCTGACAATTAATGAGGTAAACTACAGTTTTGTAAAAAAAGGAGATTTAGAAAACAAAATATGGAGTTCTGATTATCTTTTTGTAAAGGAAGATGCCAACTAAATGATGACAACAGCATGCAGTGGCTGAAAGGAAGGGACCTGAACTGCCTAAACAATAATTTAAAGGTTAAATGGTAGATTAGTGACTTCCGGAAAGGTCTCATTAGTCTCAAAGTCTGTAGAAAGATGTGAATAATCAGTAATAAGGTCAAAATGCCCTAAAAAGGAACAGACAATGGACACACACACACAAACTCAAACTTGCACATACACCCAAGGAAACACCAACAGAGACAGCCTCAGAAAACACACAAAGACATACACACACACACACACACACACACACACAGAGACACCCACAGAAAACACACAAAGACATACACACACAGAGAGACAACCACATAAAACACAGAAAGACATACATACACACACCCTGACTGAGACATCCACAGAAAACACACAAAGACATACACACACCCTCACAGAGACACCCACAGAAAATACACACCCTCACAGAGACATCCACAGAAAACACAGACATACATACACACACACACACCCTCACAAAGACATCCACAGAAAACACAGACATACACACCCACCCTCACCGAGGCATCCAGAGAAAATACACAAAGACAAAAACATGCCCACCCTCACAGAGACACCCATAGAAAAAGCTCAAAGACATATGCACACACCCTCACAGACATCCACAGAAAATGCACAAAGACATATACACCCACCCTCACAGAGAGACCCACAGAAAAAAAATACATACACACTCATAGAGACACAAACCAAAGCACAAAGACATAAACACAGACACCCACAGAAACACTCACAGGAGGAAACATTTATGTACCTTGCATCCCCTAAATCCACAGTGTGTGACGTGCATGATAAAAAAAATGCAGAAATTAAGAGATCACTTTTTAAAGAATCATATTTGTAAATGTGCAAACAAAAATAATTCTGTGAATTCAAAATTGTACATTAATGAGCTGGGTAGATGGCTAGATGAAGAAAAGTACTTTTAGAAGGTTGACATATGTTTGTCTGATATTTTCCCCATTTCCCCCAACCAAGAGCACCACTTCAAATATAGTGTACAAATGTTTCCATCTGTCAGCTGTTCTTGTGGATTTTGAAAATGCTGTACTCTATATGGTCTTGGTGGAACCATAAGCTGTGGTACTCATACCATTAGATCTGGTTAAATGCAGGATTTAAGCTTGTTGGTATGCATTTAAAAATTAAGTCAGCTGTAGTGTAAACTGAACAGTTTTAAATTAACCTGTCTCATTTCAAACACTGAGCAATCTTAGTCTGAGAGTATAATATGTTATGCAGATGTAAAAATCTTAGATAAAATGACTCCTTGTATCAGGAAAGTCCTTGCATAAAGGGGCAGTAAACTGGAATGTAATATATATCATTTGTGTATTGAGGAGGAAACATTTCTGCATGGTTTTAAATATAGAATTTCTACAGCATTGTCAAATAATCATAAATACACTGCTGCTAAAAAAAATGTGTTTTTATGGACCCCTGGCCCCACCATACAACTACTTCCACACTGAAGTTACAATCTTAAATTGCACAAAGAAATAAAAAACATTTGCTAAGTATTTCCTACCTCCTCTGCAAATGAAAGTGATCAGCCGACTGACTCAGGCACACACTGTACAAAGTGCCAAGTCTGTCTCACACTGTGCATAGTGGTTTAGTGCGCACTCAGAAATCCTCTCAAATGCTAATACTTTACTCTTTGTAATAACATTCCCCATGCTCAATTAGCACTCTGCTGTAGTACCCACTGGTGGCTGCCAAAATTTAAAAAAAAAAAAAAACACTTTTTTTTTTAGTTCTTGCCTCATGGGGCCCCCCTAGCCCATTGGGCCCCTGACAGGAGTTACCCTTGTCACCCCCTGATGGCAGCCCTGCCTCCAAGGTTATATCCGACTTTTTGGTCACCAATGACTACACAATGACTGACGACCCTGTACTATGGGCAACCCTAAAGGCCTTTATGAGGGGCCACTTTATAAAACAGGCCTCAAAAAAATGCAAACTCATGGGAAAGCCCCTTGCTCAATTATATTCGGAGTTAAACTCTCTAGAAAATCACAACAGAGGAGGCCCCTCGAGACAGATAGCTGAACAGATAACAGCCATTAGATCCAAAATTAATGTAATAGAGGAAAATCTTCTGGCCCTCAAACAATTGTACTATTACAAAGGTAATAGAGCCGATCAACTTCTAGCCCATAAGCTCCGAATCCGTACACAGCAACATCGAATTCCGTCTATCAAAACCCGAAAAGGGACTGTATACGCCCCAAAAGACATAGCAAGTGCATTTGCTCATTACTACACCGCACTATATAATTTGGACTCCTCCCCTGAGAACTCTAAAGCCCCAAAACGACAGATTGAACAGTTCCTGTCTTCCCTTCCCCTCCCAGTCCTATCCGTGAAAGATGCCCAGTGCCTTTCCGGCCCATTGACCGCCGAAGAACTGAAACAAGCGATCTCTTCGCTTCAGTTAAATAAGGCCCCAGGACCAGATGGGTTTAATACCTTATTCTATAAAACTTATTCCTCGCAATTGATACCAGATTTTTCAACTTTACTTTCAATACGCCCAGAATTTCTTGAGGCTTCCATCATCATTCTGCCTAAGGAGGGGAAGGATCATTCTCTATGCTAGAGTTACAGTCCGATCTCTCTCATTAACATGGCCATAAAGCTGTACACGAAAATATTGGCCACAAGATTAAATAGATTTCTCCCAAAACTAGTCGACCCAGACCAGGTTGGCTTTATCCCGGGTAGACAGGGCCCAGATAACATGAGACATCTCCTGAACATATTTAATGAGGCTGCAGACATGGGAATTCCCCTTCTTGCCATGTCAATGGACACTGAAAAAGCATTCGACAGGGTGAGATGGGACTACATGTTCTCAAAACTATTAGCATTTGGCCTTTCGGAATCCTTTATTACTGCAGTGAGATGCTTGTATTCTTGCCCCATGGCGAGGGTGAGAGGCCTGGACTTTTGCTCAGACAAGGTGCAGATCACTAACGGCTAAAGACAAGTTTGCCCCCTGCCCCCCCTGCTGTTTGCCCTAGCCATCGAACCGCTGGCTGCAGCAATAAGGATCTCAACCCAAGTCAGGGGTCCAGTTCTTCATGACACCCCCCCCAGAAATTAGCCCTCTACACGGACGAACTGACTCTTTTCATCAGAGAGCCGGAAGAATAACTTCCCGTACTTTTTGATCTTCTAGACAGGTTTGGCGTCATTTCTTACTACAAATTGAACTTAAGTAAAACAGAAGCATACCCCTTAAACCTACCCGATTCCGAATTAAACTCCCCAAGAAGAAATATCAATTCCAATGGTCTTTATCAGGTCTAAAACATCTTGGGGTGTTCCTCTCTCATGATACTGGCATAGTTCTATCTAAGAACTTTCTTGTTCAGAGAGTAATGGATCAGAGTATAAGATTAAAGATTGTGTAAAGTCCATGTAAATTAGTTCTCATACGGCTAGATTTAGAGTTTTGTCGGTAACGACCCGCGAATCTAACGCTGGCTTTTTTCTGTCCGCACCTTTAAAATAACTCTGGTATTGAGAGTCCACAGCATCCTGAAGACCTCCGACGCGGAACATCCATCCTGGCCGACGACTGAACGACGAATGACGGTTCCTTTAAATGACGGAACAGCCAATAGAATGCGAGCTCAATCTGATTGGCTGATTGGATCAGCCAATCGGATTGAACTTGATTCTGATTGGCTGATTCCATCAGCCAATCAGAATATTCCTACCTTAATTCCGATTGGCTGATAGAATCCTATCAGCCAATCGGAATTCGAGGGACGCCATCTTGGATGACGTCATTTAAAGGAACCGCCATTCGTCGTTCAGTCGTCGGCCAGGATGGATGTTCCACGTCGGAGGTCTTCAGGATGCTGCCGCTCCGCTCCGGATGGATGACGATAGAAGATGCCTCTTGGATGAAGACCTCAATCGGATGGAAGACCTCTTCTGCCCCGCTTGGATGAAGACTTCTACCGGATGGAGGACCTCTTCTTGCTCCGCTTGGATGAAGAATTTGGCTCGGCTGGGTGAAGACGACTCAAGGTAGGGAGATCTTCAGGGGCTTAGTGTTAGGTTTATTTAAGGGGGGTTTGGGTTAGATTAGGGGTATGTGGGTGGTGGGTTGTATTGTTGGGGGGGGTAGTGTATGTTTTTTTTTACAGGCAAAAGAGCTGAACTTCTTGGGGCATGCCCCGCAAAGGGCCCTGTTCAGGGCTGGTAAGGTAAAAGAGCTTTGAACTTTAGTAATTTAGAATAGGGTAGGGCATTTTTTTATTTTGGGGGTCTTTGTTATTTTATTAGGGGGCTTAGAGTAGGTGTAATTAGTTTAAAATTGTTGTAATATATTTCTAATGTTTGTAAATATTTTTTTATTTTTTGTACTTTAGTTAGTTTATTTCATTGTATTTATTTGTAGGAATTGTATTTAATTTATTTATTGATAGTGTTTATTTATTGATAGTGTAGTGTTAGGTTTAATTGTAGATAATTATAGGTATTTTATTTAATTAATTTATTGATAGTATAGTGTTAGGTTTAATTGTAACTTAGGTTAGGATTTATTTTACAGGTAAATTTGTAATTATTTTAACTATTTTAGCTATTATATAGTTCTTAACTATTTAATAGCTATTGTACCTGGTTAAAATAAATACAAAGTTACCTGTAAAATAAATATTAATCCTAAAATAGCTATAATATAAATATAATTTATATTGTAGCTATATTAGGATTTATTTTACAGGTAAGTATTTAGCTTTAAATAGGAATAATTTAATTAATAAGAGTTAATTAATTTCGTTAGATTAAAATTATATTTAATTTAGGGGGGTGTTAGTGTTAGGGTTAGACTTAGCTTTAGGGGTTAATACATTTATTAGAATAGTGGTGAGCTCCATTCGGCAGATTAGGGGTTAATAATTGAAGTTAGGTGTCGGCGATGTTAGGGAGGGCAGATTAGGGGTTAATACTATTTATTATAGGGTTAGTGAGGCGGATTAGGGGTTAATCACTTTATTATAGTAGCGGTGCGGTCCGCTCGGCAGATTAGGGGTTAATAAGTGTAGGCTGGTGGAGGCGACGTTGAGGGGGGCAGATTAGGGGTTAATAAATATAATATAGGGGTCGGCGGTGTTAGGGGCAGCAGATTAGGGGTACATAGCTATAATGTAGGTTTGCGGCTCTTTGCGGTCGGCAGATTAGGGGTTAATTATTGTAGGTAGCTGGTTGCGACGTTGTGGGGGGCAGGTTAGGGGTTAATAAATATAATATAGGGGTCGGCGGTGTTACGGGCAGCAGATTGGGGGTACATAAGTATAACGTATGTGGCGGTCGGCAGATTAGGGGTTAAAAATTTTTTATCGAGTGTCGGCGATGTGGGGGGACCTCGGTTTAGGGGTACATAGGTAGTTTATGGGTGTTAGTGTACTTTAGAGCACAGTAGTTAAGAGCTTTATAAACCGGCGTTAGCCCAGAAAGCTCTTAACTTCTGACTTTTTTCTGCGGCTGGAGTTTTGTCGTTAGATTTCTAACGCTCACTTCAGACACGACTCTAAATACCGGAGTTGGAAAGATCCCATTGAAAAGATAGGATACGCAATTGACGTAAGGGGATCTGCGGTATGGAAAAGTCGCGGCTGAAAAGTGAGCGTTAGACCCTTTTTTGAATGACTCCAAATACCGGCGGTAGCCTAAAACCAGCGTTAGGAGCCTCTAACGCTGGTTTTCACAGCTACCGCCAAACTCCAAATCTAGGCCATAGAAAACTGCAGAATGCTTAATAAAGAATTAATTGAGAAAGTGGTTCTGCTCAGCAATACAGGCTGAAGTTAGTAAATGCAGCAAAAAAGGTAATTAAGTACTTGCAGGTAATTTGATACATACAGCAAACAGGTGGGTGTTGACATAGCAAAAAAGAAACCGTGTCTCAGAATGCTGCTCAGCATTACAAGCTGAAGTTAGTAAATGCAGCAAAATAGGTAACAAGTTCTTGCAGTTAACTTGATACTACAGCTGCAACTAATTGGCATAATCGAAAATAATCGATTATGAAAATAGTTGTCAACGAATCTCATAATCGATTAGTTGATTTGCAATTAGTTGGTCTGTGCACAGCACCAACTGCTTCACGCCGATGAGCTCCTGCACATGGTATTGTGCTTTATGGTTATGTCCTTAGCCTAAAGGATGTCTACAGAAATGTTACTTTTCACTTTTTACGGACACTATAAGTTTCTTTTTAAGTTTACAACTACTCCTGTTGTATGTGCAACCCAGAAATAAAATAGGAGTCATAATTTGCATGGTTTATATTAATTCATGTTATTTGGGACTAGCTTTGCATGATATAGTGCCCAGCTTGTTATTTACACCTAGCCCTAGATTGATGGCATGTGTTTTATGAATTTATGTCACTATTAACTGTTTGCACAATTTTTAGCGGATCACTTTCTATTGCTGATTATATGTACTCTATAGATACATGTGTAAGGCTTTGTCCTGTTACTGATACAGTCTTTAGGGGATGGGGGAAGTGGGATGGATATTTAGCCCTTTTTTAAATATTTTTAATTAATTGGAATATGTACCAAATTCAACCTCTGTAAGTATATATCTGTTACTTTAAGAGTGGATTAGATATTATTTCCCCTAAACTTATAGCTAGTTGTTTACCATTGCATATAGATATTCAATATATTTTTGTCAGAATGAAGACCAGGTTTACTTTGTTAAAGGGACCCTTGTATTGTTGGAGAGCTAACACAGATAAATAGCCCACCTTGGTGAAATTGGCAAAACCATACTTATGCATATCAGGCACCTCAACACCATCTGAGCGTCTCTTCTGTGCTGCAGGCAAATTAGCTTGCAAGAAAGAGAGCCAGCCTCAGCCAGAAGCATGTGAACATGTTGACATTTTTGCATTTCAATGCAAAGTTTTTGAAAGAGTGAATAGCAGAATGTTCTAACATTGATAGTCTATCTATTACTAGTTCTACCTCTTTCAAACAGTTTGTGGTTTTGTTTAGCTTAATTATAAAAATCTGTTCTGCTGCCTAAAAAAATGGACCAACAGTTGTGTTAATGTAAAGTTTTAGTCTGAAGTTTACATTTATAACACTCAGTATATGGATTTTAATTTTAAATATAGGAAAAAATTATTTATTTGTTATCCGATTAGTCGATTAATCCAAAAAATAATCATCCGATTAATCGATTATGAAAATAATCGTTAGTTGCAACCTTACTTGATACATACAGCAAACAGGTGGTTGTTGACATAGCATAAAAGAAACTGTTTCAGGATGCTGTTCAGTATTACAGGCTGAAGTTAGTAAATGCAGCAAAATAGGTAACAAAGTTCTTGCAGTTAACTTGATAATTACAGCAAACAGGTGGTTGATGGTATAACAAAAAGACAACAGTGTATCAAAATATTACCAGTATCAGAGGTAAAAAGTACTTGTGGTTTCTTATGTAGTAAAGGCTGCAAGCCTTTGTGCTGTGAGCTGCTGCAGTTGAGTTCAGGGAAATCCTTAGTAATTGCACAAGGAAAAATGTACAGAGACTGTGTCTGCCAGATGTGTCTGCAAATGAAAAGTTAGCTTGAAGATCCACAATTCAGAATAGTGCTGAGAGGTATTCCAGCTGTAGGCAATATTACCATAATATTCAAGCAAAGTTACTAGGGGGAAGTGAGGTTAAATAGGCTGGTGAGTGAAAAAGGGGAGGACCCATTTTAAAGGGATATTACACCACCATAACTTGGTCTCTCCGCATCCCTCACCCTGTCACGCAATGTCGGGCCTCCTGCTAGGCCTTCCACTTGCTGGTCTTGCGGTGCATCAAGCTCTCTCTACTCTTAAAATTATGGACCTCTTCTCGGGAGGAAATCCAGTAACCCCTGATGACCTGGCCCATAGACATGATATTCAACCCAAGTTTATATTTGATCTGCTAAGGTTTCTCTCCATACTGAAGTCGTGGGGATTCTTGGGTGCTCCTCCTAGACCGTAGACACCATGGGAGAGTCGGATATCTACAGACTCCCAACACATCTCCCCCTTATCCTCCTATTATCAAATTCTTCTTGATGCCTCAAAACTTACTAAAACCAGGTAAATGGGGGACTGGGAGAGGGATTCGGGGGGTGGAATTGTCGATAAAGGATTGGTCTGACGCAATTCAGCACACCAAATCGTCAATTCATTGCATAAAGCTGTATGAACTGTTCTACAAGCTGCTGACCAGGTGGCATTATGTACCCTCAGCTACACAAAATGTTTCCAGGCTGCTCCCCCCTCTGTTGGAGAGGCTGTCAGCAAGTGGGCGACCCCCAACATGTTTGGTGGGCCTGCCCTATCAATTCCCCCTTGTGGAGCAAATTGGAGGTTTTGTGCTGCCATCTGGGATTAGTAGCGTCCCTGTCCCCGGAAACGGCCCTGGTTCATGCCGGCCTCCGGCCCCTCTCTGCGCCCAGCTGCGCTCTTCTGATAACGATCACAATGGCGGAAAAACTACTAATCGCTAGAAACTGGAAGAAACCTAATCCCCCCAATTGGCAGACCTTGACCCAACTTATTTCTTACTTTCGGTCTATGGAGAGTTATGTATATAGCTCCCGCCAACAAACAAACCTGTATGCTATGATCTGGGAGCCCTGGGACTCACTCGGGGAAGGCACGATTCTCTCTATGTAAAAGGAAGGTAGCTGATTCCAACAGCAAAATGTACCAACTGGGAGGGGACTGTATCATTCCCCCCTTCCCTGTGACTGGCTTTTTTATATATGTTTTTTTACCTCTTTAACCCCCCAACTACCCCTCTGTCCTGTCCTCTCAGTGGATTTTCCTGCCAAAAAATTACTAAACGGACCTCTATCTGCCCCCAGGTATGCAAACACATTCTGTTAAGCACATTGACTTAATCTCTGAACTTTAACTTTCTTGTAATATTTATTTTTCTAATGTTAGTTAAATATATTTAAATTGTAAAAAATCTTCATTTGATTTTTATTCCTTCAGGGTTGACCATTTCTGGTTTTGATTCCCGATCATTGCATGTACTGTGTCTAACCCGGAAGGTTATCTTCCGCCTTGCTTTTGTTTTCATACGTGTATTGGAATGTCTCTTGTACGTTGCTATGTGATTTTGACCTCAATAAAAATTATTTAAAAAAAAAAAAAAATCAAAATACCAAATTTAACAAAATTAAACCTAATCCCTATGACAAAAAATACACAAAGTCCCACGTAACAGTAACCCCCCCAACCCCCAAAATAAAATATCCTAACACTAAAAAACCTAAACTACCCATTGCCCTGAAAAGGGCATTTGTTTGGGCATTGCCCTTAAAGGGGGATTTAGCTCTTTTACTGCCCATCCCTAATCTAAATAAAACAACCCCCCCAAAAAAAAAAACTACATCTAACCCCCAGGTTGCTACTCACCATTCTTGAAGTCCGGCGGAGAATATCCTGTTACAGGCTGTGAAGTCTTCTTCCAAGCATAACCTCTTCTTCCAGGAACATCCAGCGCGTAGTGGAGCTGAAGACCGGCGACCCTGGAGCTAAAGGCCGGCGACCGCTGAGCCTTGGAGCATGGAGAATCCTCTTTGTACCATCTCTGCGGTACCCTGAATAGTGAATTCAAGGTACACAATTAAAGATGGCGTCCCTTGAATTGGCTGATTTGATTCTTTAAATTCAAATCAGCCAATAGGATGAAAGCTACTCAAATCCTATTGGCTGTTCAAATCAGTCTATAGGAAGAGAGCAAGTGAAATTCTATTGGCTGATTTGAATAGCCAATAGAATTTCACTTGCTTTCATCCTATTGGCTGATTTGAACAGCCAATAGGATTTGAGTAGCTCTAATCCTATTGGTTGATTTGAATTTAAAAAATAAAATCATCCAATAGGAATTCAAGGGACGCCATCTTTAATCGCGTACCTTGAATTCACTATTCAGTGTACGGCGGAGATGGTACGAAGAGGATTCTCCATGCACCATGGCTCCGCGGTCGCCGGTCTTTAGTTTCAGGGTCACCGGTCTTCACCTCCGCGGTCTTCAGTCTTCAGCTCCGCTCCGCGCAGGATGTTTCTGGAAGAAGAAGAGGTTGCGCTAGGAAGAAGACTTAACTGCCTGGAACAGGACCTTCTCCGCCGGACTTCAGGAATGGTGAGTAGCAACCTGGGGGTTAGACTTAGGTTTTTTTTTAAATTTTTTGAAGGGGTTGTTTTAGTTAGATTTGGAATGGGCAGTAAAAGAGCTAAATGCCCTTTTAAGGGCAATGCCCATACAAATGCCCTTTTCAGGGCAATGGGTAGTTTAGGTTTTTTAGTGTTAGGTTCTTTTATTTTGGGGGGTGGAGGGGTTTACTGTTAGGTGGGACTTTGTATACTTTTTGTAAAAAAGCTGATTATCTTGGGGCAATGCCCTACAAAAAGCCCTTTTAAGGGCTACTGGTAGTTTCAGGTTTAATTTTGTTAAATTTGGTAATTTGATTTTTTATTTTCTGTAAACTTAGTTGTTTTTTTAACTTTAGAATGTATTAGTTTAGGTAATTTGGGTTAATTTAAGGGAGTGTTAGGTTAGGGGGTGTTAGGTTAGGGAGTGTTAGGTTAGGGGGTGTTTGGTTAGGGTACTTAGTTATTTAAATAGTTATTTGCATTGTGGGTTTTGGTGGTTTAAAAGGTTAATAAGTTAATAAGATTTATTGCGATGTAGGGGTTTTGTAGTTTATGGGTTAATAGGATAATTAGGTTGATTGCGGTGTGGGTTTTTTTTGCGGTTCAGAGGTTAATAGAGTAATTAGGTGTATTCCGGTGTCGGGGGTTGATGGTTAAGTGATTAAGGGGTTAATTACTTTATTATTTAGCGATGTTGGGGTTTGCAGTGTATGGGTTAATACTTCGTGTAGGATTTTCTTTTTGTTATATTTCGTGGGGGCGGAGTTTTTTTTTTAATACTTGATGCAGGCGGTTATTTATTTATTTATTTTTTTAATTTTTTTTTTATTTTTTATATTTTTATTTGAGGTAAAGTTTTGGCATACAAATAAAGCAATACAGCATTTTACATTTACATTTCGAAATGACTTATAACTAAGTACATTAGGCAGGTTACATATTATAATTGAGTACAATGTGCCATTGCTGTAAAAAGATAAAGAGATATACAATCCAACAGTACGCCATTGAACATTTTTGAACCTTCTTAACTTTTCAAATAGGCCACTCTTGGACCTTATACCAAATGTTTTGATAAACACAAAAGGTTACATTAACAACAGGAGTCCTCTTATGGGTCTCAATGACTGAACCTCAGGTTTTATTTTTTTTATTTTTTGCTGTGTAATTGTCATGAAGGGGAAAAATAAACTTTCTTACTACTGACATGAGTACACCAGAGGAGTTTAGTATATATGGAAGTATTTAAGATTATATTATAGGAGAAGGTCCATCGTCACCATGGTTAATATTAGAAGGGGTTATAAATATGTACATATATTTGGAGAGAGGTAAGGCTAAGCTGATGCAGATATATATTCAATAGTTGTATAAATCCTGATAATAATTGGTGGTACACTTATGGTGTAGGCATATTGTAATATAAGCTATGGATTTTTAGGGGTACATTCTTAGATAATGCAGACATCCAGCAGACATCTCAAATTTACTATATTTGTAATTCGAGTAGCTTAGGGCTTCCAGGTTAATATTACTGGTGGATAAGCCATCTAAAGCGTGGGTTTAGCTGTAAAATACCTTTATACTAATCGCAGGTGCCAGGATCCCACCGCCCCGGCCGTAGACGACGGGACCCCGACACACAATCTTGAGAAAGCAACTAGAAACATCAGGATAGGCAACTTTGGAATAGAACTACTATGTCTGAACAAATAAGACTATATATGGCGATAATGGGAATACATGAGGTTTAAGTGCCCAGCTCTTGTATCAAACAAAAATATTAGCATAAATGTGCAGAAGAGGTAATAACTGGGATTACATATTTTAATGAGGACTATAGGTCGCTGCTATAGCTACCACAGCAAACCGCTGCCCAATACAGAAACAAATAACAACTTATGGTTAAGCATACATGGCTAGATTTAGAGTTTTGTCGGTAACGACCCGCGTAGCTAACGCTGGCTTTTTTCTGGCCGCACCTTTAAAATAACTCTGGTATTGAGAGTCCACAGAATGGCTGCGTTAGGCTCCAAAAAAGGAGCGTAGAGCATATTTAACGCCACTGCAACTCTCGATACCAGAGTTGCTTACGGACGCGGCCAGCCTCAAAAACGTGCTCGTGCACGATTCCCCCATAGGAAACAATGGGGCTGTTTGAGCTGTAAAAAAACCTAACACCTGCAAAAAAGCCGTGTTCAGCTCCTAACGCAGCCCCATTGTTTCCTATGGGGAAACACTTCCTACGTCTGCACCTAACACTCTAACATGTACCCCGAGTCTAAACACCCCTAACCTTACACTTATTAACCCCTAATCTGCCGCCCCCGCTATTGCTGACCCCTGCATATTATTATTAACCCCTAATCTGCCGCTCCATAAACCGCCGCTACTTACATTATCCCTATGTACCCCTAATCTGCTGCCCCTAACACCGCCGACCCCTATATTATATTTATTAACCCCTAATCTGCCCCCCACAATGTCGCCTCCACCTGCCTACACTTATTAACCCCTAATCTGCCGAGCGGACCGCACCGCTACTATAATAAAGTTATTAACCCCTAATCCGCCTCACTAACCCTATAATAAATAGTATTAACCCCTAATCTGCCCTCCCTAACATCGCCGACACCTAACTTCAATTATTAACCCCTAATTTGCCGACTGGAGCTCACCGCTATTCTAATAAATGTATTAACCCCTAAAGCTAAGTCTAACCCTAACACTAACACCCCCCTAAATTAAATATAATTTTAATCTAACGAAATTAATTAACTCTTATTAAATAAATTATTCCTATTTAAAGCTAAATACTTACCTGTAAAATAAATCCTAATATAGCTACAATATAAATTATAATTATATTATAGCTATTTTAGGATTAATATTTATTTTACAGGTACAAATACTTTGTATTTATTTTAACCAGGTACAATAGCTATTAAATAGTTAAGAACTATTTAATAGCTAAAATAATTAAAATAATTACAAATTTACCTGTAAAATAAATCCTAACCTAAGTTACAATTAAACCTAACACTACACTATCAATAAATAAATTAAATAAAATACCTATAATTATCTACAATTAAACCTAACACTACACTATCAATAAATAAATTAAATACAATTCCTACAAATAAATACAATGAAATAAACTAACTAAAGTACAAAAAATAAAAAAAGAACTAAGTTACAAAAAATAAAAAAATATTTACAAACATTAGAAAAATATTACAGCAATTTTAAACTAATTACACCTACTCTAAGCCCCCTAATAAAATAACAAAGCCCCCCAAAATAAAAAAATGCCCTACCCTATTCTAAATTACTAAAGTTCAAAGCTCTTTTACCTTACCAGCCCTGAACAGGGCCCTTTGCAGGGCATGCCCCAAGAAGTTCAGCTCTTTTGCCTGTAAAAAAAAACATACAATACCCCCCCCAACATTACAACCCACCACCCACATACCCCTAATCTAACCCAAACCCCCCTTAAATAAACCTAACACTAAGCCCCTGAAGATCTTCCTACCTTATCTTCACCATACCAGGTTCACCGATCGATCCAGAAGAGCTCCTCCGATGTCCTGATCCAAGCCCAAGCAGGGGGCTGAAGAGGTCCATGATCCGGCTGAAGTCATCATCCAAGCGGGAGCTGAAGAGGTCCATGATCCGGCTGAAGTCTTCATCCAAGCAGGAGCTGAAGAGGTCCATGATCCGGATGAAGTCTTCTATCAACGGCATCTTCAATCTTCTTTCTTCGGGAGCCATCATCTTCCATCCGACGCGGAACATCCTCTTCTCCCGACGCCTACTCGCAGAATGACGGTTCTTTTAAATGATGTCATCCAAGATGGCATCCCTCAAATTCCGACTGGCTGATAGGATTCTATCAGCCAATCGGAATTAAGGTAGGAATATTCTGATTGGCTGATGGAATCAGCCAATCAGAATCAAGTTCAATCCGATTGGCTGATTCAATCAGCCAATCAGATTGAGCTCGCATTCTATTGGCTGTTCCGATCAGCCAATAGAATGCGAGCTCAATCTGATTGGCTGATCGGATCAGCCAATCGGATTGAACTTGATTCTGATTGGCTGATTCCATCAGCCAAACAGAATTTTCCTACCTTAATTCCGATTGGCTGATAGAATCCTATCAGCCAATCGGAATTCGAGGGACGCCATTTTGGATGACGTCCCTTAAAGGAACCGTCATTCATCGGGAAGTCATCGTCGGAAGAAGATGGGTCCGCGGTGGAGGTCTTCAAGATGGAGCCGGTCCTAATCGGATGAAAATAGAAGATGCCGCTTGGAAGAAGATGGTTGCCGGTCCGGATCTACTCTTCTTCCCAGATAGGATGAAGACTTTGGAGCCTCTTCTGGACTTCTTCAGCCGTCGGATGATGGATGTCTAGCCCCCGCTTGGGCTTAGATGAAGATATCGGAGCCTGGAACGGACGGTCATACCTGGCATGGTGAAGACAAGGTAGGAAGATCTTCAGGGGCTTAGTGTTAGGTTTATTTAAGGGGGGTTTGGGTTAGATTAGGGGTATGTGGGTGGTGGGTTTTAATGTTGGGGGGGGTATTGTATGTTTTTTTTTACAGGCAAAAGAGCTGAATTCTTTGGGGCATGCCCCGCAAAGGGCCCTTTTAAGGGCTGGTAAGGTAAAAGAGCTTTGAACTTTAGTAATTTAGAATAGGGTAGGGCATTTTTTATTTTGGGGGGCTTTGTTATTTTATTAGGGGGCTTAGAGTAGGTGTAATTAGTTTAAAATTGTTGTAATATTTTTCTTATGTTTGTAAATATTTTTTTATTTTTTGTAACTTAGTTCTTTTTTATTTTTTGTACTTTAGTTAGTTTATTTAATTGTAGTTTTTTGTAGGTATTGTATTTAATTAATTTATTGATAGTGTAGTGTTAGGTTTAATTGTAACTTAGGTTAGGATTTATTTTACAGGTAATTTTGTAATTATTTTAACTATTTTAGCTATTAAATAGTTCTTAACTATTTAAAAGCTATTGTACCTGGTTAAAATAAATACAAAGTTACCTGTAAAATAAATATTAATCCTAAAATAGCTATAATATAATTATAATTTATATTGTAGCTATATTAGGATTTATTTTACAGGTAAGTATTTAGCTTTAAATAGGAATAATTTATTTAATAAGAGTTAATTTATTTTGTTATATTTAAATTATATTTAACTTAGGGGGGTGTTAGTGTTAGGGTTAGACTTAGCTTTAGGGGTTAATCCATTTATTAGAATAGCGGCGAGATTCGGTCGGCAGATTAGGGGTTAATAATTGAAGTTAGGTGTCGGCGATGTTAGGGAGGGCAGATTAGGGGTTAATACTATTTATTATAGGGTTATTGAGGCGGGAGTGAGGCGGATTAGGGGTTAATAACTTTATTATAGTAGCGGTGAGATCCGCTCGGCAGATTAGGGGTTAATAATTGTAGGTAGCTGGCGGCGACGTTGAGGGGGGCAGGTTAGGGGTTAATAAATATAATATAGGGGTCGGCCTTGTTAGGAGCAGCAGATTAGGGGTACATAAGGATAACGTAGGTGGCGGTCGGCAGATTAGGGGTTAAAAAAAATTAATCGAGTGGCGGCGATGTGGGGGGACCTCGGTTTAGGGGTACATAGGTAGTTTATGGGTGTTAGTGTACTTTAGAGCACAGTAGTTAGGAGCTTTATGAACCGGCGTTAGCCCAGAAAGCTCTTAACTACTGACTTTTTTCTGCGGCTGGAGTTTTGTCGTTAGAATTCTAACGCTCACTTCAGCCACGACTCTAAATACCGGAGTTAAAAAGATCCCATTGAAAAGATAGGATACGCAATTGACGTAAGGGGATCTGCGGTATGGAAAAGTCGCGGCTGAAAAGTGAGCATTAGACCCTTTTTTGACTGACTCCAAATACCGGCGGTAGCCTAAAACCAGCGTTAGGAGCCTCTAACGCTGGTTTTCACGGCTACCGCCAAACTCCAAATCTAGGCCACAGTGTTTCTTCATTACCCAACCTAAATACTGCTATTTAACACATGACTTTAAACGGTTATTAGATGCAAATCCAGGTCAAGCCAAGTTCTCACATGAGAGAACAAAAGCCTGTGTTAATATAGGCATTTGAACACATTAGAAGAATATAATTCCTGTGTCTGAATAAGTAAAACTACATATGGTGATAATGGGGATACATGAATTTTAAGTACCCAGCTCTTATAATAAACCAAAATCCTAGCATAAGTGTGTAAAAGAGGCAATTACAGGAGTTACACAGTTAAAGGAGACATATATATATTGCTGCTATAACTATCATAGTAATTCACATCCAAATATAGAAACAAATACCAAACAAAAAGATAAACATGAAAAGAGAACAGTGGAACTTATGCTAAGCATTCAATGTGTTTCTGCATTGCCTAACAGGAATACTGCTGGTTAACCCATGACTTTGAATGATTATTGAATGCAAGTCCAGGCCCAGCCAGAGTCTCAGATGAGGGATCAAAAGTCTGTATTAATAAAAGGTGTTATGAACACATTTGAGGCTGTGGAGAGTTTATTGCTCACCTCCATAGACTGTGTAGAAAATGGTATCTAACCTATCCCAGTCTTCAGCACACCGCTGCAATGGACCGCAACAGAAATCCAAGCCAGCTGGGCTGCATCTCTGAAAGAGTCTCCTCTCGGTAAGTAGAATGTGCTCAGAGTAGTGGGGGGCTCCTATTGTTTTGTTCACCTCATCCGACAGCCGCCATTCTGTCTCTGATGCCAGCGTGGCAATCCGTAGGATCGGGATAGTTGTAGAGAGGGTGTAATACTGGCCCTCCTGGTGCTTCTGAGTGTAACGGCTCGCTAGGCTCACAGGGGTTGGATGTAAAGTGGTGAGAAGTTGGGTTGCAGTACCAGAGTAAATCTCCACCTGTTTCAAATACTCAGTACTATTTTGAGCTAGCTCTCTCTCCCGGTGGTGCCCAGCTGTTTGTGGTAGCTCATTCTGCTCTGTTATTAAGAGCGTCTCATCCGTAGTAGATTCTAGGCTAGGGTCCACCACATTCACTGTGTTAACATTTTGCTGCGGGACTGCGTCTCTGCCATAGCCCCACGCTGACATAATTGCACTCGTGAGCCGCGCAAAGTGTGCATCAAGGATATTGATGATCTGCTCCAGCAAAATAGCTTCCTCGGGCTCCATCCGGTGCACTTGGCAGATTAGTCCCCACTGTAGATAGACAGAATCAGTACTCTCAAGGTACTCCTTAACGACAGAGGCCCAAAAAGCACTCCGCCGGGGGTTTAGTTGGGAGGCCTCAACCTCAAAAAGTCTCCGGTTAACTGTAGCTGGGTCTGATTAGAGAAATAATTAGTTCTGGTAGAAGGGCTTCATTAGCTGAAACTCTCAGACTGCATGTTAATAAACGATGATAGATATAAATGCTGATTGTGATAGAAGCTTTTGCCAGCTAACAATTAAGCAGCCTGTCATGGCCGCCGCCCGGAAGTTCCCCTATTTATTTATTTTTAATACTTGATGTGGACGGTTAATTGTTTTTTTTTATACTTGATGCGGGTGGTTAGTTGTTGCTTTTGTAATGCTCCGTTTGCCTTTGCTGTATCAACCGGGATGCAGCTTATGATTCATCCTGGTGGATTCCGAAAATGGCTGGGTTCTTTCACCACTCTGCCTTTTTCGGGAATTCACCGGGATGCAGCGTCCTTGCACTGCCAACATTCCATTGAGGATGCGTGCGCAACTGCTGATGGCGACAGACATTACAAACGTAATTATAGTATATATATATATATATATATATATATATATATATATACACACACACAAGTATGTGCAAAGATATATGTACAAAGTCTAGCATTAATATCATTTATAAAAAAAAAATATGATATAAAAGCATATCATGACTTCTAGAAATACAAATACACAATATATGTGAAAGTATCAGATAACATATTTCTTTGTATAACAAATAAATATAAAAATAACTTTCTATTAGATATTGTTTGTTGAGGTATAAATGTAGCTATTTCTTGGACATTAACAGTTGAAAAATAAAAGATTAGCTTTAGAGAAATGTGCTTGTTCATGGACAGTAATGAAATGGTATAAATAAATTTTGGAAAAAACAGAATAACCGCAACATTGATGTCTGTTAGCTCTTCGTACCGTACTTGACGCGCATATTTTTGACGGCTTTTTTTTATAAATAAGGCGATCGTATTCAGATCCGCATCAGCGATGTCTGGCAAGCTTATTGATGCCGGCAAATGCACTGAGATTGATGCTTTGATAAATTGACCCCTTAATATGGATTTGAGAGTAAAGAACTTGCACTAACTATAGAGCACTACTCATCATCTAGCCCTGTATCTTAAAACACATAATGGTTAAATTGACAGAAAGTGTGTCTGAGTACCTTGCCAAATTAAATAGTAAATAGTACCTTACCAAATTATTAGACCCTTTGGTAAAAAATTATAATTTTCATATTTATTCTTAGTAATGTTGAATAATTTTTAGCTTTGTAAACAAATCTTATTCCATGTTATATAATGGCAAAATCTGCAATACATAATCACGTGTAATTTGATGTAATATTACAAAAATATTTGGTAAATGCTACTGGAGTTTGAGGAATACTCCGCTTATAAGAGAGGTACTACTGACAACTTTACGACCCTCCAATTCATATGGGACGATTACAAACGAAATATTAATGATTAGCGATGCCTCATTAGACCCTATCCTATATTGGATTGGATTCCCCGGGACTGGACACCCTTTTCATTTATTGAATAGTTATTTTTAATTTTACCTGTATTTTATTTCCTTTTATTTTTATTCTGTCTTATATTGAAAAAATTTGATATAATTTGTTAATCCATCCTACCTTTAAGTTTTCGCTATCATGCTGGTCCATGGCCCTCTTTGCTCAGCGTACTAGAAGGGTATGGACCATAGAGGAGGACAGATTGTATAGAATTTGTGAATTACGCAATGTATGGTTTTGCATTGCTTTTCTCTCTTTTGTGATACACTGTTAACTTATTAATAAAAAGAATTTAACTAAAAATATTTGGTAAATTAACAAATGTATATGGTTTTACAATTGGGTAAAAAAAGTGACTTGTTAAAGGAAGTCGGTCAAATTGTCTGCTTGATGAAGACAAAAAAACATGTTGCAGTACAAGATTACGGACATTGTAGGTGTATCATGTAGTTCTGTAAAAAATATTAAGAACAAAATGGATTGTGGTGATGGTTTGAACCCAAAACAGAAGGGCGCTTGTGGTCTACACCAAGAACTGACTGAAAAATTTGAGATATCTACACTCAAAATAGGAACCTGCCTGTCAGAGTCTTAACTAAACACAATCAGAATGCAGGCATCAAGGTATCCGAGAGAACTGTTCAGTGAAAATTAGGTGAAGAGGGCATTTTAGCCAGAAACCCTGCTAGGAAAACCATCCCCACAATTCATTTTTTTTCTTAATATTCTTTACAGAACTACGTGATACACCATCCTACAATGTCCGTAATCTTGTACTTCCACCTTTTTTTTTGTCTTCATCAGGCTGACAATTTGACCAACTTCCTTTTAACAAGTCACTTTGTTTACACATTTATAAAAACATATACATTTGTTAGTTTACCAAATATTTTATTAATATTACATCAAGTTACATGTAAATGTGTATTGTAGATATTGCTAATATAACATGGAATAAGAAATAGTTACAAAACTACTGTATATATATATATATATATATATATATATATATATATATGTGTGTGTCTATATATATATATATATATATATATATACATATGTGTGTGTGTGTCTATATATATATATATATATATATATATATATATGTGTGTGTGTGTCTATATATATATATATATATATGTGTGTGTGTGTATATATATATATATATATATATATATATGTGTGTGTGTGTGTCTATATATATATATATATATATATATGTGTGTGTGTCTATATATATATATATATATGTGTGTGTGTGTGTGTCTATATATATATATATATATATATATATATATATATGTGTGTGTGTCTATATATATATATATATATATATATGTGTGTGTGTGTGTGTGTCTATATATATATATATATGTGTGTGTGTCTATATATATATATGTGTGTGTGTGTCTATATATATATATATATATGTGTGTGTGTGTGTCTATATATATATATATATATATATATATGTGTGTGTATATATATATATATATATATATATATATACATAAACTCTGTGTTTCATTTAAAATAAAAAAAAATGCCCTCTCTCCCTCTCTGATAATGCCCTCAGTAAACAGCAGTGCAGTAAATGGATAAGGCTCCCTCCTTTGAGTACCTGCCACAGATGTCTCTTGTTAAGTATCTAACATAAGAAGCACTAAAACCATCCAGTCACATCCATTCCACTCCTCTCCAGTCTCATAGTTTCTTCATTTGCTGGTAAGCCCATTCGGATAAATGCCAGGCAAGCTCTGCGCAAACACCTCACTTTATCCTCATTACTGCAGCATACAGGGAACCCAAGCCAGAAACAGATCTGTCCCTGGCTATCATTTAGGGAGGCTGGCCAATTCTTTAACTATTAGAGTGCTGGAAACACTAAAAAAAAAAACATCACCATGTTATATAGATGTACAAAGAGCTCAAATATAAATGACCAATTATTCCTAACGTTAGAGCAACCTGACCTTGTTTGACAATGAGAACAGATGTAGAGACAGTAATGGGGACAATAAACTCAAGCAGAAGCAATAGGGGCAAGTACTGAGTTAATAATACACAGAAAAGATATTTAGTGAAGAGTACAATTCATCTCTCCAGTGCCCTATTATCGTAATGCATTTAAGGCCTCTCTGAACAGCATCAACTTATCTTGATTGAAAACTGTGTAATATACTGAACTATTTTTTATTTCTGCATTTATACTTATTTGTTACCTTTATTAACCTTTTGCAAACTGGGAAAAGTAAATCTGAAATCAACTATTCATAGCTCAGAGCAAGTTGTGTATAGTATTCTTATGCATATGTATTCACAAAATCATTGAATCTGAATGTGCCAGCTTTAAATTGATACTGTCAGCATGTACATTATCATACTACACATTTTTTTTTTTATTAAAATGGCCTGCATCTTGGTTAAAACATTCCATAAATACCTTTGTCTCTTTTTTTTGCAGTGTCAGAAAATAAGTTAACAAAAACTCTGCTACTAGGTAAATGGAAAAAAATGTTGGTAAGAAAACATAAATTAAACACTAAAAGATTAGTTTTCTAAATCATGTATTAACATTTTATATAACATCAGGGGTTAAGTCCTACAAAAAAAGTGGCGAAACTCTTTAAGACCCCCCCCCCCCTCACAATTAATAATGTTTTATACACATAAAAACTTACATACACACACACACATTGTATTTGTATGCATATAATTGTTGGTTAATGAAAGCAAATTAAAACCAATGAAGGGTTGAATGGTTGCCTTTGGGTCTGAGACTTCTCCTCTGTCACAGAATCTAACCCACTTAAGGTGCAATAGTCATATTTCTGCTGAGGGGAGCCCAGAGTAAGCCACACAGAAATCTAACCACCATGTGTTCCACACAGTTCGGGGTGATCACATAGCATTACCGCTGACAGGTTTGCATTTAGTGTATTGTAGGAAGTGTTGCTGCCCATTACTAGAGGATCTCACTATCCCTCTAATCAGACAGTGCTCCAGCTCCTCCTACCAGCTGCTTCAGTGTTTACAGTGTTCCACCTGCAAAAATAGTGCAGGAGCTCTGTTCACATGTGTACCCACTGGACACATGTACTTCTAACATCGAATTTACTTCTTCTCTTGGTATACTTTGTTGAAATGTATACCTAGGTAGGCTCAGGAGCAGCAATGCATGACTGGGAGCTAACTGATAATTAGTTACTTTACATATATGCCCCTTGTCATTGGCTCACCTGATTTGCTCAGCTAGCTCTCAGTAGTGCATTCCTGTCCCTTCAATAAAGTACACCAAGAAAATGAAGAAAATTTGGTAATAGAAGTAAAATGGACCAAAATTTGGAATACGGTTCTCCTCCATTGACAACCCAAAAATGTAAGTCCTATGGGTATATATTCACAGACAGACACATACATATAAAACGTGTCTTTATATTTGCACGGAACAGGCAGAGCCCTCTAGATCTGGAAACTGGTATCATCTGAACTTCCTTCATCTTCTTCCTCAATACTGGTGTCCCACAGGGTTGATTTCTTTTTTTCTCTATTCCTTATATACCAATGATTGTACTTCTGCAAATGAATCTGTGAAGTTATTGAAATTTGCAGATACTACTCTGATTGGCAAACAGAAACCACGGTGTGCGGCTGCACTAAACCAGAACCGGAACCTGATTGCTGGAAAAAGGTCATCCAATCAAACGCTTCATGGAACGGAGTGTCATAGCGGAGGGTGATCAGCCCAATGTAAACAAAGTGCGAAGAAGAATAGCAGGCAATATTTGGTGTGGAAATAGTAAAAAAAACTTAACCTTTATTCGACTTGGTTAAAAGTAAACAAACAATCTAATCATATGGCGGACACACAGACAAGAGGGACAGATTGCCTGACGCATTTTGCGCCCCCTAGTTGCGCTTAATCATAGGCTGACATGTGTAAGAATAGGTATCCCTTATAAAGGGATTTGTTAACACTTCCTTCACCAACAATACAAAGTTAAAAAAACAACATAATAAAATACAATACATGTTTCAAGGTGTCACTTGTGAAATAGAATCAAAAGAAATAATATGAACATACAAGTTATATGATATATAAATATTGCCTACATGTCCATACAAATCAAAGATAGAGTTTCTCTCCCCCTAGGGGAGGCAATAAACAGAAAATCTTGGATAACAAATAATTGTATTGGATATTAAAATTAAATACAAGAGCCCCAATAGGTATGAATAAGGAATGTGATATCAGTTATTTCATTGATGACTAAATCCTTGCTTATCTATACAAAAACTTACAATGTCTAGCCTTATTTATGTCTGGGTAGTAATATAGTATAGTATCTCCTTTTTAATGCCTATCAGTTGTTTGCCTATTATAACTCATTTTTTATCTATTTATTTCCATCTAACGTGTCCTGTGTATTATGAATTGGCTCCTTGTTTGCAATTAATTTTGTATTAATTTTGTATTTATATATCATATAACTTGTATTATTTCTTTTGATTCTATTTCACAAGTGACACCTTGAAACATGTATTGTATTTTATTACTTTGTTTTTTTAACTTTGTATTGTTGGTGAAGGAAATTTTAACAAACCCCTTTATAAGGGATGCCTATTCTTACACATGTCAGCCTATGATTAAGCGCCACTAGGGGGCGCGAAACGCGTCAGGCCATCTGTCCCCCTGTGTGTCTGCCATATGATTGGATTGTTTGTTTACTTTTAACCAAGTCGCATAAAGGTTAAGTTTTCTTTACTATTTCCACACCGAGTAGTGCCTGCTATTCTTCTTCGCACTACTCTGATTGGGCTTTTCTCAGATGAAGATGAATTGAGCTACAACATGGAAGTTGAGAGGCTGGTAGCATAGAGTGCAGCAAACAATTTAGATTAAATTAAATGTTCATAAAACCAAAGAGATGGTAATTGATTTTAGAAAAAAAAGTCTCCATCACCTTCTTCTCTGAAAATTAAAGATTGCCTTGCTGCTCCTTCAACAAAGGATAATAAGAGAATGAAGCAAAATTGATAAAATATGGAAAATGGAAAGTTGATTAACCCTTTGAGTGCTAATGACGGCTCTGAGCCGTCATGAGTACTCTCCCACCTTGAGGGAGATCTGGGGGCTCCTAACAGCGAGTGACAGGCATCGCCGGGGCTTCACGTGATGCATGGTGACGTCACGCGCAATAATGTGATGATGTCACCGTGCAACTTTATTTATATACTGTATCTCAGGCATCTACAGACCTCCAAGACCCACTGTTGGAAAGGGAATCGAATAGCCTTTCCAACAATGTAAGTCTTGGGGGTCTGTAAAAACAATAAAAAAAAGTTACAAAATGTTTTTTAAATACATAAATAAATTAAAAAAATTAAAAAATGAATAAATTAAAAAAAACCTTAGAAAATATTAGCACCCAGGTGGGAAAGTGCTTAGCACTCAAAGGGTTAAAATTTTATACTTTATCTAAATCACAAAAGAAAAAAATGGTTTCATGTCCCTTTATAAGTTTCCTGATATAGGGCTAGATTACAAGTGGAACGGTATTTAGCGCTCCCATTTGAGTGTAAACACATCTAGAAGTAACCTTTTTGCATGCACAAGTATTAGAAGTTGAAAGTCATTTTTTGACACACAACCTGACATGCACTAACTTCAGGACTTTGGATACTGTGACTGCAGTACTAACACTTATTGATTGTGAGCTAACCCAACCGCATTTAACCAAGTACGTTAAACCCGTCATGAATTATGAATATTTTACATTCCAATGTTCTTCACATAATAATAAAAAGTTCTATTCATGTTTAAATATATATTTCTATATTTATCTGATAATTTTTTTGTAAAATATATATCTATACCTATATATTTATATATATAATTATTATTATCAGAGAGTGTTTATATGAGTGTTTATAATGTATTTATGTAGTATTTAGTGCACATTTGTTACCATTTACACAAGGTTTTCTGTCACGATAATCTGACAAACGCAAAATTAGTTTGCGCTCGATTGGTAAGGTTAGCACAGTCACAATTTTGATATGAGAGTAAATTGAGGTAGGCTCAGGAGTGTGCACGTGTCTTGAGCACTTTATGTATAAAATAAATTACTTTTGTGTCAACCACAGTCTGGTAGAAAAATCATTAGATAATCTTTTATAAAGGATTGCAATTCACCCCATTGTTGCAAACACTGCAGCCATAAAGTGCACAAGACACATACTCCTTATCCTAACCCCTTTATGGCCTCTGTGAATGGAGCTAGATTTTAAGAAAGGGTACCAAGAAAAATAGATACATTGATAAATGCATTTACCTTTAAAATACTTTGTACATTTTTATTAGTATCCACACAATAGGATTTTCTACAGCACTCTTGTCCAACCTAAAGTCCCAGTGCTCTCTTCACATGCCTCTCCACTTCTATAAGCTGAAATCTGTATGTGCTTCCATTGATTATATAATAGCAATATTGTTCTTCTTGCTGCAAGTGATGAATAAATTGCCAAAACAGCCTTAGAGGAGATACTATAAGTTACTCTGTCTGTGCCTGTTCAATATCCCAGATTGTGCCAATCAAATTTATGGAATCTATGTGTAAAAAATTGTTCATTTTTGTTTTTTTATGAATCTATATCCACTAGAGTGCACTGGGAAACATTCTGCCCAGGAACCCCCATCTAAACATTATAGCTAATGATTGCTTTATATATTTCTTACACCTGGAAGCAAGCGATACATGGAGGGGTAATGTACCCTTAGGCAACCAGGGATCATTAATGTGTAATAAACAATACATAAAATATAAGCAGAAACATATAGAGAAGTGGTAAGGCAAAAAAAATTAAAAATATTACAGTTGAACTAGCTCCAGTATAAATTCCAGTAAACTTAAAGGGACATTAAACCCAAAAAAATTATTTCATGAGTCAGACAGAGAATACAATTTTAAACAACAAACCAATTTACTTCTATTATCTAATTTGCTTAATTCTTTAGATATCTTTTGTTAAAGAAATAGCAATGCACATTTGTGAGCCTATCACATGAGGCAAATATGTGCAGCCACCAATCAGAAGCTACTGAGCATATGTAGATATGCTTTTCAGGAAAGAATATCAAGAGAATGAAGCAAATTAGATTATATAAGTAAATTAGAAAGTTGTTTAAAATGGTATTCTCTACCTGAATCATGAAAGAAAATTTTTGGGTTTAATGTCCCTTTAATGGACCTTTTGAGTTAAATTAAACATTCCATTGTGGCTGCTATACAATGAAAATGTGCTACCATTTAATCACCACAATATACATAGTGCACAATACTTCAGACAACTCTGCTAATGCTTTTTTAGCACTTGTAGCTCTGGCAGATACAAAGTGATCATTGGAACTTAGAAACAAAGATTTTGATGGCAGATAAGTGCCACAGGCCCAAGAAGTCTGCTAAAACTTACAAACAAGATTTATTTACTAATGCAGACAGTAACCAGGAAGAATGGTTATTGTGCTAAATAATCCATAAAAAAAATATACGGCTAGATTACGAGTTGTGCGTTAGGCTTAAAAAGCAGTGTTGGCCGGTCCCAACGCTGCTTTTTAACACCCGCTGGTATTATGAGTCTTGCAGATACAGGTGTACCACTCACTTTTTTGGCCAGACTTGGAAATACCGCAAATCCACTTACGTCAATTGCGTATCCTATTTTTTCAATGGGACTTGCATAGCGCCGGTATTACAAGTCTGACAAAAAGTGAGCGGTAGACCCTCTCCTGTCAAGACTGGTACCACATTTTAAAGTCAGTAATTAAGAGTTTTACACTACAACGCCGTAGCATAAAACTCTTAACTAAAGTGCTAAAAAGTACACTAACACCCATAAACTACATATTAACCACTAAACCGAGGCAATCCCACATCGCAAACACTATAATAAAATTTTTAACCCCTAATCTGCCGAACCAGACATCACCGCCACTATAATAAATATATTAACCCCTAAACCACCACACTCCCGCCTCGCAAACACTAGTTAAATTTTATTAACCTCTATTCTACCGTTTCTAACATCGCCGCAACCTACCTACATTTATTAACCCCTAATCTGCCGCCCCCAACGTCGTTGCCACTATATTAAAGTTATTAACCTCTAAATCTAAGTCTAACCCTAACCCAAACCCCCCCTAACTTAAATATAATTTAAATAAATCTAAGTAAAAATAACTATCATTAACTAAATTATTAGTATTTAAAACTAAATACTTACCTGTAAAATAAACCCTAAGCTAGCTACAATATAACTAATAGTTACATTGTAGCTAGCTTAGGGTTTATTTTTATATTACAGGCAAGTTTGTATTTATTTTAACTAGGCAGAATAGTTATTAAATAGTTATTAACTATTTAATAACTACCTAGTTAAAATAAAGACAAATTTACCTGTAAAATAAAACCTAACCTAAGTTACAATTACACCTAACACTACACTATAATTAAATAAATTCCCTAAATTAAATACAATTAAATAAAATTATCTAAAGTACAAAAAAACATACACTAAATTAAAGAAAATAATAAACAAATTACAAGATTTTAAGACTAATTACACCTAATCTAATCCCCATAACAAAATAAAAAAGCCCCCCCAAAATAAAAAAAGCCCTACCCTACACTAAATTACAAATAGCCATTAAAAAGGCCTTTTGCGGGGAATTGCCCCAAAGTAATCAGCTCTTTTACCTGTAAAAAAAAGTACAAATCACCCCCAACATTAAAACCCACCACCCACACAACCAACCCTACTCTAAAACCCACCCAATACCCCCTTAAAAAACCTAACAATAACCCCTTGAAGATCACCTTACTGGGAGACGTCTTCACCCAACTGGGCGGAAGTCCTCAACGAAGCTGGGAGAAGTCTTCATCCAAGCCGGATGAAGTGGTCCTCCAGACGGGCAGAAGTCTTCATCCAGATGGCATCTTCTATCTTCATCCATCCGGCGCAGAGCGGGTCCATCTTCAAGACATCCAGCGCGGAGCATCCTCTTCCATCGAAGTCTTCTTACTAAATGACGGTTCCTTTAAGTGATGTCATCCAAGATGGCGTCCCTTCAATTCCGATTGGCTGATAGAATTCTATCAGCCAATCGGAATTAAAGTAGAAAAAATCCTATTGGCTGATGCAATCCAATGTTCCAATCAGCCAATAGAATGCCAGCTCAATCCTATTGGCTGATTGAAGGGACGCCATCTTGGATGTCGTCACTTAAAGGAACCGTCATTTAGTAAGAAAACTTTAATGAAAGAGGATGCTCCGCGCCGGATGTCTTGAAGATGGACCAGGATGTCTTTAAGGGGGTATTGGGTGGGTTTTAGAGTAGGGTTGGTTGTGTGGGTGGTGGGTTTTAAAGTTGGGGGGGGGATTTGTACTTTTTTTTTACAGATAAAAGAGCTGATTACTTTGGGGCAATGCCCCGCAAAAGGCCCTTTTAAGGGCTATTTGTAATTTAGTGTAGGGTAGGGCTTTTTTTTATTTGGGGGGGCTTTTTTATTTTGTTAGGGGGATTAGTTTAGGTGTAATTAGTTTAAAAATCTTGTAATTTGTTTATTATTTTCTGTAATTTAGTGGGGGGGTTGTACTTTTAGATAATTTTATTTAATTGTATTTAATTTAGGGAATTTATTTAATTGTAGTGCAGTGTTAGGTGTAATTGTAACTTAGGTTAGGTTTTATTTTACAGGTACATTTGTCTTTATTTTAACTTGATAGTTATTAAATAGTTAACAACTATTTAATAACTATTCTACCTAGTAAAAATAAATACAAACTTGCCTGTAAAATAAAAATAAAACCTAAGATAGATACAATGTAACTATTAGTTATATTGTAGCTATCTTAGGGTTTATTTTATAGGTAAGTATTTAGTTTTAAATAGGAATAATTTAGGTAATAATAGTAATTTAATTTAGATTTATTTAAATTATATTTAAGTTAGGGGTGTTAGGGTTAGACTTAGATTTACGGGTTAGCTTTAATATAGTGGCGGCGACGTTGGGGGCGGCAGATTAGGGTTTAAGAAGTGTAGGTAGGTGGTGATGACATTGGGGGCGGCAGATTAGGGGGTTAATAAATATAATGTAGGTGGCGGCGATGTTGGGGGGCAGCAGATTAGGGGTTCATAAGTATAAAGTAGGTGGCAGCGGTGTCCGGAGCGGCAGATTAGGGGTAAATAATATAATGTAGGTGTCCGCGATGTCCGGGGCGGCAGATTAGGGGTTAATAAGTGTAAGATTAGGGGTGTTTAGACTCGGGGTTCATGTTAGGGTATTAGGTGTAGACATAAATGTATTTTCCCCATAGGAATCAACGAGGCTGCGTTAGGAGCTAAAAGCTGCTTTTTTGCAGGTGTTAGGTTTTTTTTCAGCCGCCCTCCCCCCCCCCCCCGTTGATTCCTATGGGGAAATCGTGCACAAGCACGTTCAGCCAGCTCACCGCTAACGTAAGCAGAGCTGGTATTGAGGTGAGATGTGGAGCAAAATTTTGCTCTACAATCATTTTTTTGTGGTTAACGCCGGGTTTGTAAAAACCCGTAATAGCAGCGCTGTCTGTAAGTGAGCGGTGAGTATAAACTGCTCGTTAGCACCGCATAGCCTCTAACGCAAAACTCATAATCTAGGTGATTTATTTTATAGTATCTATAATAATTTTTAATAATTATTATTGATATTTTTAAAAGTTTTATATTTAATATTTTAGTAATGCACCTTTAGATAATTAAGTTTTCATGTGCACTAATCTGACAATGCGTTAGACCTACATCGCGAAACCCGAAGCGTGTTATGCATAGTTTACATTCCTATGTTCATCACATGAAAAAATGCAGTTGTTATTATTGATATATATATGTGTGTGTGATAATGTAAAATATATATATATATATCTTGCTATATATATTTATATATAAAAACCAAAGAGCAAGTAGACCCCTAGCTGGACACAGCATATGGGGAATACAGAAAAGCAAGATGTACACAAAAAGCCTTTTATGTGCAAATGACAAAAATTCCAACAGAAAATTCCAAACAGAGGGCCTTAGGCCATAACATTTCGGCTTGCGCAGGAGCCTTTTTCAAATGGAGGCCACAATGACATACCCAGCACACCCCCAAATTAAACCTTAAATACACCCTACCTCATAATCAACAAGTGTGGATCTGGTGTTTGCCACATGCCCAGTCGATCTCTGAACTTCCAGCGTTAACGGCAAAATCCGCAGTGCTGTCCAATGATGTCATGATGGTGTGACCATGGCAAGCCTTTTACCCTGTAACGCAACGTCAGTCCTGCACACCTAAAAATTAATTTTTTTCATGGGACTTCCATAGCACAGCCATTATGAGTTTTGAGGCTAAAAAGCTTGCGTTGCAGCCAATACCGACAAGATCCATTTCACAATCTAAAAGCAGTAGTTATGAGTTTTACGCTACAAATCTGTTACATAAAACTCATATCTAAACTGTCACAAATTACACTAAACACCCATAAACTACCTATTAACCCTTTTAACCGAGGCACTCCAGCATCACAAATACTATTTTAAAGTTATTAACCCCTAATCTGCCACTCCCGACATCACTGCTACTATTACAATTTATTAACCCCTATTCCTCCGCTCCCCGACATCGTCACCACTATAGGAGTTAATAACTTTTTTAAACTGCCACCCTCCTGCATCGCAAAGACTAATTAAATATTATTAACCCCTAATCTGCCACCCGCCCACATCACCCCCACTATGTTAAAGTTATTAAGCCCTACACCGCCACCACTATAATAAACCTATTAACCCCTAAACCGCAAGCCCCCCCCACAAGGAAATATACTAAATTAAGCTATTAACCCCTAAATCGAAAGCCGCCACATCACAATAAACTAATTTAAACTAGTAACCCCTAAACCTAACACCCCCCTAACTTTATATTAAAATTACAATTTCCCTATCTTAAATTAAATTGAAACTTACCTGTCAAATTAAAAAAAAAATAAGTTTAAACTAACAATTAAACTAATATAATTATTAAACTAACAATTAAACTAACTACCAAATAAATGAAACTAAAATACACATTAAAAAATCCTAACGCTACTCTAAAATTCTAATTACAAAAAATAAAAAATACTAAATTACAAAAAATAACAAACACTAAATTACAAAAAATAACAAATGAAATTATCCAAAATAATTTTTTTTTACACCTAATCCAATAGCCCTATCAAAATAAAAACCCCACCCAAAAAAAAAAACAACCTAGCCTACAATAAACTACCAATAGCCCTTAAAAGGACCTTTTGTAGGGCATTGCCCTTAGTTAAACAGCTCTTTTACCTGTAAAAAAAATAGAAAGATCCCGTCCAACAGTAAAACCCACCACCCAACCAACCCCTCAAAATAAAAAACCTAACTCTAACAAAAACCTAATCTACCCATTGCCCTGAAAAGGGCATTTGTATGGGCATTGCCCTTAAAAGGGCATTTAGCTCTTTTGCTTTGCCCTGAAAAGGGCATTTAGCTCTTTTACGAAAAACCTGAACCCTAAATTAAAAAAAAAAACTTAAAAAAACCTAACACTAACCCCCGAAGATCCACTTACAGTTTTTGAAGTCCCAATTGAATGATCTTCATCCAGGCCGCGAAGTCCTCATCCAGACGGCCTCTTCTATCTTCCTCCAGGCGGCGAAGACTTCATCCAGGCGGCGAGAAGTCTTCATCCTGAAGGCCTCTTCTATCTTCATCCAGGCGGCGAAGTTCTCATCCAGGCGGCGAGACGTCTTCATCCAGATGGCCTCTTCTATCTTCATCCAGGCGGAGAAGTCCTCATCCAGGCGGTGAGAAGTCTTCATCCAGACGACCTCTTCTATCTTCATCCCGGCGGCATGGAGTGGGTCCATCCTGAAGACATCCGGCGCAGAGCATCCTCTTCATACGGTCACCGCGGTACACTGAAACTTCAATGCAAGGTACGCGATTCAAGATGGCGTCCCTTGCATTCCTATTGGCTGATTTGATTTTGGAAATTCAAATCAGCCAATAGGACGAGAGCTACTGAAATCCAATTGGCAGTTAAAAACAGCCAATAGGATGAGACCTACTGAAATTCTATTGACTGATTTGAACACCCAATGGAATTTCAGAAGCTCTCATCCTATTGGCTGATTTGAACAGCCAATAGGATTTCAGTAGCTCTCATCCTATTGGCTGACTTGAATTTCCAAAATCAAATCAGCCAATAGCAATGCAAGGGACGCCATCTTGAATCGTGTACCTTGCATTGAAGATTCAGTGTACGGATGCTCCGCGCTGGATGTCTTCAGGATGGATCCACTCTGCGCCACTAGGATGAAGATAAAAGATGCCGCCTGGATGAAGATAGAAGAGACCGTCTGGATGAAGACTTCTCGCCGCCTGGATGAGGTCTTCGCTGCCTGGATGAAGATAGAAAAGGCCGCCTGGATGAGGACTTCCCCACATGAATAAAGATCGTTCAAGCGGGACTTCAAAAACTGTAAGTGGATCTTCGGGGGTTAGTGTTTTTTTTTAAGTATTTTATATTTAGTTTAGGGTTTGGGATTTTCGTAAAAGAGTTAAATGCCCTTTTCAGGGCAAAGCAAAAGAGCTAAATGCCCTTTTAAGGGCAATGTCCATACAAATGCCCTTTTCAGGGCAATGGGTAGATTAGGTTTTTTTAGATAGTTTTTTATTTTGTGGGTTTGGGGGTGTGTTAGTGGGTCTTTGCATTTTTTTTTTTCAAGTAAAAGAGCTGTTTAACTTAGGGCAATGCCCTACAAAAGGCCCTTTTAAGAGCTATTAATAGTTTATACTAGATTAGATTTTTTTATTTTGGGGTGGGTGTTTTTTAAATTGGTATTAGAATAGGAATAATTTTTATTATTTTTGATAATTTGTTTGTTATTTTGTGTAATCATTTTTTTTTCGTTTTGGGGTGGGTTTTTATTTTTATATTAGGGCTCGGGCATTTCATAAAAGAGCTGAATGCCTTTAAAGGGCAAGAAAAAGAACTAAATGCCCCTTTAAGGGAAATGCCCATACAAATGCACTCTTTAGGACAATAGGTAGATTAGGTTTTACTTTATTTTTATTTTGTGGGTTTTGGGGGTGGGGGTTTATATACTGTTAGGGGGTGTTTGTTTTGTTTTGTAGTAAAAGAGCTGTTAACTTTAGGGCAATACCAAAAGGCCCTTGGTAGTTTATTCTAGATAAGACGTTTTTATTTTGGAGTGTTTTTTTTTTTTTAAAGGGTATTAGAATAGGAATAATTTTTATTGTTTTGTATAATTTTTTTATTTTTATAACGGTAGTTTTTTTTATTTTTAGTAATTTAGTGTTTTTTATTTTTTGCAATGTTAGGTTTTAGTGTAATTCAGGTTAGGTTTTATTTCACAGGTAAGTTTGTATTTATTTTAACTAGGTAGTTAGTAAATAGTTAATAAATATTTACTAACTAGTCTACCTAGTTAAAATAAATACAAACTTACCTGTGAAATAAAAATAAAACTCAAGCTAGCTACAATATAACTATTTTTAGGTTGTATTTCACAGGTAAGTATTTAGTTTTAAATAGGAATTATTTAGTTAACAATTGTAAGTTTAATTTAGCTCTATTTTAATTATGTTAAAGTTAGGGGGTGTTAGGTTTAGTGTTAGGTTTAGAGTTAGGGTTACGTTAGGGTTAGGGGTTAATATATAGTTTAATTTAGGTTGTTGCGATCTGGGAGGCGGGCGATTTAGGGGTTAATAGGTTTATTTAGTGGTAATGATGTGGGAGGCCAGAGGTTTAGGGGTTAATAACTTTATTTAGTGGCGGCGATGCCGGGGAGAGGCAAAATAGGGCTTAATAGATTTATTATAGTGTGGGCGATGTTGGGGTGCAGGGGAATAGAGTTTAATAACTTTAGTATAGTGGTGGCGATATTTGGAGCGGCAGATTAGGGGTTAATATCTTTATTTAGGTGGTGGCGATATCGGGGATGGAAGATTGGGGGTTAATAACATTATGTAGGTGGTGGCGATGTCGGTGGGCAGCAGATTAGGGGTGTTTCGACGCAGTGGCGTCACTAGAGTCGGTGTCACCCGGTGCGGCAACTCATGGTGTCACCCCCCAAGCATGACAACTGGGTACATACATACACACACATACATACACACACATACATATACACACACATACATACAGACATAAACACATACATACAACAGACATACACACACATATGGGCATACACACATACAGGCATACACGTACATACACACACACACATACAGACACACACAAATACACATTCAGACACAAACACACATATATACACACATACATACAAACACACACACAAACAGACATACACACACACACAGATACAAACATATACATAAATACACATTATGGGGCATATGTATCAAGCTCTGAATAGAGCTTGGTGCCCCTTGTTTCTGGCGAGCTTGCAGGCTCGCCAGAAACAGCAGTTATGAAGCAGCGGTCACAAAGACCGTTGCTCCATAACCTGTCTGCCTGCTCTGAGCAGGCGGACAGACATCTCCGGAAATCCACCCGATTGAGTACGATCGGGTTGATTGACACCCCCTGCTGGTGACCCATTGGCCGCGAGTCTGCAGGGGTGGCGTTGCACCAACAGCTCTTGTGAGCTGCTGGTGCAATGCTGAATACAGCGAGCGTATTGCTTGCCGTATTCAGTGATGTCTGTCAGACCTGATCCGCACTGTGGGATCAGGTTCGACAGACATTGATAACTAGGGGCCTTTATGTTATTAAGAATATTGAGGAGAATTACTGAAGTGCCTGCTCTGCTGAGAAGTGTAACTCTAAACCGGCTGCTTCACATAGACAAAACTAACCATGATCAACCCCTCCTTCATAACCTCTTGCCCTACAGCCTTCACAGAGATAGCATGCAGAGTACAATTTAACTCCATAGCTACCAAAAAGAGCTGGAATGCACTGCTTGGGAATAAACTAGTCCTTTCTGTTAGCCAATGAGTTAAATTGTTCTCTGCATGCCTCAGTGTTGTTTGCAGCGTTGCAGGGGGAAGCTTCAGTGACAGCACTGAGATTGCCTTTGAAGTAGCAGACAGATCCTAAGAAAGAAGTTTGATGAGCCTGAGAGGTGCATTCTGCCATAATTTCACTCACCCTCTTAGATCTCCACGTGTGTGTCACTTGCAGTTAGCGCCACAGAGGAGTGCTCTCTATAGTCCAGCCCCAGCACGTCACATACATGCACTGAGCTGCCACTCCCAGGATGTTTGAGGGTGACGTGCTGGTGTTCTATCACTTTTTGCTACATGTTAGATTTTACACAGTATCACCAGTGGCAAAATCTAATGGGCTAGCAAAAAGGATAGAGCTCCTGCTTTGCAGTGGTGTGCTTTTATTGATGGTTTCCCAGCTGCTGCAGTCTGTTGCACTGTGAGCTCACCCCGCACATAGGGCGGACCTGGTTCAGACTATACTCTATTCTCCTCCTCCCTTTACCTCCCTGTGTTAGTCACTGCCCCACTCGCTCACCCTCCTCTAATGCTAGTCTTAGCTTACTTCACGGTGGTGTTACTTGGTTGGTGTCACCACCCCTCCAAGGTGTCGCCCGGTGCAGACCGCACCCCTCGCACCCCATATTGGGGTTTATGTTAGGGTATTAGGTTTAAACATTATTATTTTTTCCCCATAGACATCAATGGGGCTGTGTTACAGAGTTTTTCTTTCCGCAAACGCAGGTGTTAAGCTTTTTTTCTGACCCGCTCTCCCCATTGAGGTCTATGGGGAAAGCATGCACAAGCACGTCAAAACAGTGCTTGGATTGTGTGCAGTATGGAGTTCAACGCAGCCATATTGCATGCTTAAGCCGGCTGCTTTAATGGCTGCGCTATAGAGGGTTAATTAACACTACTTTTGTTGCGTTCATTAATTTCCCTATAGCACGCATAACTCATAATCTAGGTGATAATTAATAGTCAACATAGATATTATATGCAGCATTCAAAAGCACAAAGCAATTCATTGGCTAATTACATCATAACTATTAAAGCCCTGTAATCACAAACTAGATTGTGTGAATTACACTCTATACCCATGGTATCAATGTAACACAAGGATCCATATATAGATATGCATTAATTTATGTTTAACATCGATACCAGTCAGAAACTCACTAACTAATTTATATCAATGTGTCCCCAAGATTAGGTAGACACTCAAGTATATTATATTATTGTCCATGGAGAGGATTCCCGCATGTATTTATTGTTGTTTATACCAACAGCCAAAGTCCACCATTGTATTCAGACCTCTAGGATTGACTTATCCAGATCGAAGATCCATTTCGCTTTCATGAGTAATAAGTCTAGTGCCCTACCACCACCTTGTTTAAAACGTGGGATATGATCGATCAACATAGTCCTTAATGATGAGCTAGAATGCCCAGCTTGTAAGAAGTGTCTGGCTACAGTTTGATCAGAGCGACCATTTTCCAGGGCCTGTTATATAGCAGTTTTATGGTTCGCCAGGCGTTCTCTGAACGATGTGACTGTTTTACCGATATAATAGAGGAAACAGGGACAAATGATCATATAAATTACGTGATCCAATGTACAGGTCAATCTGTGTTTGATGGAAAATTTCTTGTTCTAGTGCGGGTGATGGAAACTTTTACCTGGTACCATACTTTTGCATGTAACACAGCTCCCACACAGATAACAACCCTGATTTCCTTTCGGTAGCCATATCTTCTTCTCATAGCAGTGACTAGGGTCATTTAGTACCAACAGGTCACAAAGATTATTCGCTCTTTTATACACCATCCATGGGAAGGGTGTATCATAAAAAGGCAAACTTGTATCCTTGAGGAATAGAAGAAAATAGAGGGGCGCCTCATGTGTAGGATCAACAGATATAAAAATCAGTAATAACAGTAGTAGAGCCAAATGGGTACTCACACACTTCACAAGCACACCAATGTGCTGGTAGTAGCAGGCTGCAGATTCAAATAGGTGTGGCAGCTCACCTCTCAGGTAGTACTGTGATGATACTCCATGAGCACACTTATGTGCTGGTAGAAACAAGCTGCAAATTTTAGGCAGGTGTAGCAGCTCACCCCAGATCAGATTTCTTAATGCTGTAATCAAATGGCTCCAATAGGTAACACAAAGTCCCAAAAATGTAGAGAGACTCTTATGTATCAGCAGGGCAGTAGGTAGGTAAAGATATCCACTCCAAGGCGCATTTCCAGTAAAATACAAATATTTATTAAAAACAAAAGTTAAAAAACACAACAGAACAATTGCTGTGTTAGGTGGATAAAAAAGGGGTTGACAGTGACCCCAATAATGCAACGCGTTTCTCGGTTTTGCACCGTTTCATCAGGCATAAAATTGTTCTTATTCCTACCTCTCCTGCCTCTGCTTTATATAGCCAGCTAACAAACATTATCCTCCTTTCAGAGGGGTGTGTTTAACAATTAATCACTGACACCTGTCTAAGGTGGCTAGTCTCCTAATTACAAAATGTTAAGGAAATCCAATGTACTTATATATGCAAGAAAACTGTCTATTTGTTGTTTATAATGTACGTGTATATGTACAAAAGACTAGCTTTCTATCTGATATACGTATGTGCATAAGTGTAAGGGGGATTTTATTTCTATTCCATCTATTCTATAGATCTCCCAACAGTGATAGTCTATTCCTATACTATATATGTTATATGGCTCATCCATCAGTAATATTTCCCTATATTAATTCCCTATATTAATTGGCCGGGGTGCATATGAATTTTAACCTCTGTGGGGGGTTTTTCCCCTATATCTAGAAATATTCATAGCCGTAAACTTTTTACAAAATAATCTGTCCTCTTAATAATATGTCCTAACGTTGTACTTTATAGGTATTAATGGGGGTTTCTATACTACGGTAATTTTACCAATGCTGCACTCCACAAGCAGCATATATGAAATTTACAGCGAAACATTAACCCAATATTGACTTGGCTCAACTAAATGGTATGCACTGTATTATAAATAGTACCCTAGTGTTCCGATTTCTTTAGATAAATTTGTAATTTTTATAATTACATAGTATATTCGATCCCAAAATGTGATAAAAATCACACATAATAAATATCAAAATAAACCACGATTGTGGAGCAAAACAGTCTAAAATCTAGTATTTAAATACAAAAAATCAAATTTATGTTGATAAATCTTGGAGTAATGCATAAAGTAGCATATGGTGAATATTAATATGGTGTATAATATAACATAATATGTCTCAAAATGTGATGTTGCAACTAAATGTGACAGTAATATAAAAGTGATTAGACCATCTAATGTGATAAAAATGTGTCAAGATAATCTATTTATAAATTCAAAGAAAATACTTATTCACTAAAGATTAAAACTGTAACTAAAAAATATTGATACTAAAATGATTCCTAACTCTAAGTGTCCTCTATATGTGAAAAAAGCAGCATATATGAAATTTACAGCGAAACACTGACCCAATATTGACTTGGCTCAACTAAATGGTATGCACTGTATTGTAAATAGTGCCCTAGTGTTCCGATTTCTTTAGATACATTTGTAATTTTTATAATTACATAGTATATTCGATCCCAAAATGTGATAAAAATCACACATAATAAATATCAAAATAAACCATGATTGTGGAGCAAAACAGTCTAAAATCTAGTATTTAAATACAAAAAATCAAATGTATGTTGATAAATCTTGGAGTAATGCATAAAGTAGCATATGGTGAATATTAATATGGTGTATAATATAACATAATATGTCTCAAAATGTGATGTTGTAACTAAATATGACAGTAATATAAAGGTGATTAGACCACCTAATGTGATAAAAATGTGTCAAGATAATCTATTTATAAATTCAAAGAAAATACTTATTCACTAAAGATTAAAACTGTAACTAAAAAATATTAATACTAAAGTGATTCCTAACTCTAAGTGTCCTCTATATGTGAAAAAAAGCAGCATATATGAAATTTACAGCAAAAAATTAACCCAATATTGACTTGGCTCAACTAAATGGTATGCAATGTATTATAAATAGGCCCTAGTGTTCCGATTTCTTTAGATAAATTTGTAATTTTTATAATTACATAGTATATTCGAACCCAAAATGTGATAAAAATCACACATAATAAATATCAAAATAAACCACGATTGTGGAGCAAAACACAGTCTAAAATTTAGTATATAAATACGAAAAAATCAAATTTATGTTGATAAATCTTGGAGTAATGCATAAAGTAGCAAATGGTGAATATTAATATGGTGTATAGTATAACATAATATGTCTCAAAGTGTGATGTTGCAACTAAATGTGACAGTAATATAAAGGTGATTAGACCATCTAATGCGATAAAAATGTGTCAAGATAATCTATTTATAAATTCAAAGAAAATACTTATTCACTAAAGATTAAAACTGTAACTAAAAAATTCTAGTACTAAAGTGATTCCTAACTCTAAGTGTCCTCTATATGTGAAGAAAAAAAGAAAAAAAAAAAAAAAAAAAAAAATTAAAATTAAAATAAATGAATAATAAAAATAAAACTGAGTGTTGTGTAAATATATATTATTAATAATGAAACAACCACACTTGTAATTCGGGTGTGGAAAAAATTAAAACTAGTTAAGGAAACTATTGTTTAAAAGGCCGCCAGATCTAATACCTCGTTCAGGCCAGAGGGAAACAAAGACTGGAATTTGAATATCCAGTATGTTTCCCTCTTGAATATGTTCAAGGGGAGTGATGACAAAGGTGTGGTGGTGTCCATGGTGTTGGATTGTGCTGTGTCGGGAAATACTATGTTTAAGTGATCTCTTTTTGATATTTCTCAAGTGTTCACTCCACCTTGTACGTATCTTCCTGCAGGTGTGGCCCAAGTATTGTAGGCCACATCTGCAGGTCAGAACGTAAATAATATAATCCATACTGCAATCTATTCTTTTCTTGATGTGGAATATTTCTCCTGTGGTATGACTTTTTATAGATATACAACCATGTGTGATGTAACTACACATGAGACATCTTGATTTATTACATCTAAATGTGCCTAATTTTTCTCTTCTAGTTATGGGAGATTTGGCAGTATGTAAATCATTTCTTTTTGATAGTACTATTTTGCTTGGGGCCAATTTTTGCTTTAAAGTTGGCGCTCTCCGAAACACCCTCCGTGGGGTCTTGCCAATAATATTTTTAAGAATTGGATCTTTTAGTATTATCGGCCAATGTCTCTTTAAGATTTTTTTAATATGGGAATGTTCAGAGTTATACTGGGTTATGAAAAGAGGGTCTTTCAAATGGGCCATTCCAAATTCATTGGGACTATCTGAACGGGGAGCTAAGATGATATTTCTATCTTCTCCCCTTGCCTTAAGAAAACTGTCTTTAATGAGCTCATTGGGGTATCCCTTTAGTGAATAAGTATTTTCTTTGAATTTATAAATAGATTATCTTGACACATTTTTATCACATTAGATGGTCTAATCACCTTTATATTACTGTCATATTTAGTTGCAACATCACATTTTGAGACATATTATGTTATATTATACACCATATTAATATTCACCATATGCTACTTTATGCTTTACTCCAAGATTTATCAACATAAATTTGATTTTTTATATTTAAATACTAGATTTTAGACTGTTTTGCTCCACAATCATGGTTTATTTTGATATTTATTATGTGTGATTTTTATCACATTTTGGGATCGAATATACTATGTAATTATAAAAATTACAAATGTATCTAAAGAAATCGGAACACTAGGGCACTATTTACAATACAGTGCATACCATTTAGTTGAGCCAAGTCAATATTGGGTCAATGTTTCGCTGTAAATTTCATATATGCTGCTTTTTTCACATATAGAGGACACTTAGAGTTAAGAATAATTTTAGTATCAATATTTTTTAGTTACAGTTTTAATCTTTAGTGAATAAGTATTTTCTTTGAATTTATAAATAGATTATCTTGACACATTTTTATCACATTAGATGGTCTAATCACTTTTATATTACTGTCACATTTAGTTGCAACATCACATTTTGAGACATATTATGTTATATTATACACCATATTAATATTCACCATATGCTACTTTATGCATTACTCCAAGATTTATCAACATAAATTTGATTTTTTGTATTTAAATACTAGATTTTAGACTGTTTTGCTCCACAATCGTGGTTTATTTTGATATTTATTATGTGTGATTTTTATCACATTTTGGGATCGAATATACTATGTAATTATAAAAATTACAAATTTATCTAAAGAAATCGGAACACTAGGGTACTATTTATAATACAGTGCATACCATTTAGTTGAGCCAAGTCAATATTGGGTTAATGTTTCGCTGTAAATTTCATATATGCTGCTTGTGGAGTGCAGCATTGGTAAAATTACCGTAGTATAGAAACCCCCATTAATACCTATAAAGTACAACGTTAGGACATATTATTAAGAGGACAGATTATTTTGTAAAAAGTTTACGGCTATGAATATTTCTAGATATAGGGGAAAAAACCCCACAGAGGTTAAAATTCATATGCACCCCGGCCAATTAATATAGGGAATTAATATAGGGAAATATTACTGATGGATGAGCCATATAACATATATAGTATAGGAATAGACTATCACTGTTGGGAGATCTATAGAATAGATGGAATAGAAATAAAATCCCCCTTACACTTAAACACATACGTATATCAGATAGAAAGCTAGTCTTTTGTACATATACACGTATATTATAAACAACAAATAGACAGTTTTCTTGCATATATAAGTACATTGGATTTTGTAATTAGGAGACTAGCCACCTTAGACAGGTGTCAGTGATTAATTGTTAAACACACCCCTCTGAAAGGAGGATAATGTTTGTTAGCTGGCTATATAAAGCAGAGGCAGGAGAGGTAGGAATAAGAACAATTTTATGCCTGATGAAACGGTGCAAAACCGAGAAACGCGTTGCATTATTGGTGTCACTGTCAACCCCTTTTTTATCCACCTAACACAGCAATTGTTCTGTTGTGTTTTTTAACTTTTGTTTTTAATAAATATTTGTATTTTACTGGAAATACGCCTTGGAGTGGATATCTTTACCTACCTACTGCCCTGCTGATACATAAGAGTCTCTCTACCTTTTTGGGACTTTGTGTTACCTATTGGAGCCATTTGATTACAGCATTAAGAAATCTGATCTGGGGTGAGCTGCTACACCTGCCTAAAATTTGCTGCTTGTTTCTACCAGCACATAAGTGTGCTCATGGAGTATCATCACAGTACTACCTGAGAGGTGAGCTGCCACACCTATTTGAATCTGCAGCCTGCTACTACCAGCACATTGGTGTGCTTGTGAAGTGTGTGAGTACCCATTTGGCTCTACTACTGTTATTACTGATTTTTATATCTGTTGATCCTACACATGAGGCGCCCCTCTATTTTCTTCTATTCCTCATAGTTATACCCGGACCATTCGGCGAGGAGGAGGCAGCCACCACAGGGCTTTTCCACTTGGTTTTGAAAAGGACTAATTTTTGCCTTGATTTTGTAATTATATTTGGACTTCCCTCATTTGAGAGGATTTTATTTCATTTTACTTTTATTTTGTTTTATTTTTTTATCTGTATTGTATACACAATTACCAATTTGCATTTTTTAAAGAGTATATAGATTAATATCACTATCTATATTATCACTAGCGCCCCCTTACTTTGCTGTAAGGCTATATATAAACTTGTCTCCTTGGATACTATAGACCAGTTGGCTACAACCCTTGATCCTGGAGTATAGGTAGTCACAAAGTTCAACCTATTGCATGTGTCAGTCCATTGTTTTCTAACGGTCAAACGCTCCTGGGTCCACTGATCTGCAACAGAGCACTGGTCCATAATTAGTTGTTGTGGATATCCTCTCCTGAGGAAGCGTTGTGACATCTCTTGTAGCTGGAGCTTTTTGCAGGAATCATCAGTGTTATTTCTCACAACCCGCAGGAGCTGTGAGGAGCTGACCCCATTTTTCTGAAAATGTGGATGGAAACTGGAATAGTGGAGTATAGAGTTTTTGTATCTGTAGCCTTGTGATACAAGGTGGTTTGTAATTTAACACCATCATTAGTAGTAACTCTGAATATTTCCAAGTCTAAGAAATGGGGATACCACACACACACAAGTATAGGTATACACAGATGTATAACGAAATGCGTATTTAAAATAACATATTTCTATACGTGTAGAATATTGTAATGTGAAATATTGATAACTCTTGTCGGGTTAGAGTGCGAGAGATAAGTGTTAGTTTTTTTGTTCCTCTATGCTCTCTGTTGAAGTTTTATGGGGAGAATAAGTTAGTGTAGTCACGATATATGAAGTCCTGAAGTTGGGTTTAGCTCTCACGCAAAACTTTTACTTTCAACTTGTAATACGCGTGCTAACCCGCACACACAAAAATATTACTTCTAGCAAGGTTTATGCTAAATAGCAAGGCACTTGTAATCTAGTCCATAGTGTTTATTGCACCACTGTAAAAAAAAATAATGTTTCTCTAAGTGTTTTGCAGACATGCTATCATTTTGTTTACCTCATAATATTACGCAGTTGTGTTTCTTCTTTTTCTTTCTTTAATTTTGAAGGTTTGCCATGGAGAATCTCCCCAAACAATAATAACAAGCTACACCGGTTTATTGCTGAGTTTAGACAGCATTTAATTAGCAGAGATCACAGTCGTAATCTTCTGCTAACAAGAAATTTCAGATAAAGAAAAGGGTATGATACCTAACATTGCTATGTTTAACCAAAGAGTTTTTTTAGGTTTCAAAAACACAATTTTTGAACAAAATAATAATGTGCAAAAAGCAGATGAAGTGAGAAAATAATTGTACCTTTCATAAAGATTGTTTAGTTCCTCCAAACAAAATGGATCTGTAGAAATGTTGATATGCCCATGCATAAGAACAAACATACAGATGTGCTGGTAATTAAAAAAAACTGGCACAGCAAAATATAACAAATCATGTAATGCAATCACTGGAATAAAAACATATCGGTTTCTTTACAATCAAACCTCTCCACTTGTTCGTACAACACCCTTTTCCCTCCCCCTATAACACAATCCTGTGGTATCACTGTAAATCCATTAGTTCCGCATAATTTAATTTTACTCAATTACCAGATTATGATAATTACACCTCATTTGTAAAAAAAAAAAAAAAAAAAAAAAAAAGACTTATAATCTGCATAACTTTTGGCTAGGTGCCAGCATTAGGTTTGCTGGAAGAAGCTGGCACATACCCGCCCTCATATTTTTATATACTAGTAAGGGACATGTTTCCCCTGTATAAATAAACTAATAATGGCAATAGGCAGCATACGCTCCCAAATTTACTTTGGCTTAAGTGTCACTCAGGACACTTAATTTCCCAATGAGATGATACATTGCTTTGTCCAGCTGGAAGCCTGAAGCCTTCACTCTTTATGGTAAATACATCTTTTTTATATTAGGATGTAATGCTGCAGTTGAGAGAGATGAGGCTGATGAACTGTCCAGTGCTGCTAGTGCTGAAGCACCTCTATCATCCAGCTTTTTGTGGCTTGCTGAATTGTATGATGCAAGTAATAATGGATGCTGGTAGGAATGTAAAGTGTGTCTGCGGTCTCACCACACTCTTCTCTTACATTTCTTATTCATGGCACCAGCAGACAGAAATAAAAATCACTTAGTTATGTGAAATCATCAACTTAACCCTTTAAAAGGAAGCAGTTTCACCACTATGTGATGTTCTGCTTATTCAGATGTACTAATTAACAGCAAATGTAAATTAAAGGGACATATACTCAAATACTCTTAGATACATTATTATATACTTCCTTTTAAAAAATAATGTTTACTTTGAAATTATCTCTGCCAAATAAGTTGATTTACTTCCTTTCATTTTTAGTCAAGATGGCAGTTTACTGTGTACAGTGATTTCTGTAAACTTTCTTCTGATAATATTTGAAAAGCAAGATATCAGATACCACTTTTATGTCCCTTTGTTCAGAATAATAAATCTTCCCACATTTCCCCAGAAAGTATCCAGGACCAAGAGGCTGAGGACTAAGGCAGGGTATCCTACAGGTGGAGTTTCAGAGGGATAGGGGTAGCATAATGGCATGCTAAAAGTTGGGTTAGCTATAAGTTAGGTAAGGGATGGTGTGATCCAAGGGTGGAGCTGGTTGACCCTGGTTGACTTATATAGGAAAGGGGAAACAGAGGGAGAGATACTGGGAAAGAGCTCCCAAATAATAATCATCTTGCAAAATGCAGTATTGTTGAGTAATTCTAAATTAACATAATGGGGCTGATTTATCAAAGTGCAGCGGACATGATCCGCTGTAGTGCATCATGTCCGCTGCACATCGATAAATGCCGACAGCATACGCATATTTATTAGCGCTCACCCTTTTGTTGTGTAGATTGTTTAGTTTATTTATTAGCGCTCACCCTTTTGTTGTGTAGATTGCACAAGCATTTCTTGTGAAATGCTTGTGCAATGCCGCCCCCTGCAGATTCGTGTCAATCAACACTATCGTATGCGATCGGGCGGATTGCTGCCCGCCACCTCAGAGGTAGCAGACAACTTAAGGAGCAGCGGTCTTAAGACCACTGCTTCTTAACTCCTGTTTCCAGTAAGCCTGAAGCTTCGCGCAGAAACAAGTGTATACGGCACCATTCGGGCAATGATAAATCGACCCCAATATATTAATTTTGTTTGCCTATTATGAATATCTCAGAATAAATAAGATACGTGAAAATAAATTTGTTATTTAGTGGTAAGGCAATTAAAAGTGTATTTTAAAAATGATAATTTACATGAAAAACTAATATTAACTTACCAGAACACCAGAATAACCTACAATTCAGCTCACATGCATAGTAAAACAAATCAAAGAAAAAATGTTTCTTATTTAAATAGTGATAGTGCTCTTTCATATGCAGGATTCTTGGGGACATTACTATTCAAATTGTAACATTAGAAATTTGATGAGTCAGAATACAATATATGGGTGTGAGGGAAGATGTTTTAGAGTTTATTAAGAGATACGAAAAGTCAGGAAAAAATAGCCCTATCAAACTTAGGACCAGTTTACCACAATTCAAAATAAGGAGCAGGTAAAAGGATATAACTTTAAAAAAAGTTATATTCTATATAGAAGGAATAAATTACTTACCTGGGTTAGACCATTCCATAGAAACTATGTCAGAGACAGCATCAGGGATAGGAAAAACTTCAGTGAGTTTAACAGCAGTCTTAAAAACTGAATATCAATAATACAAGGCTTATCCTCATAAACTTAATCCTTTAAAGTAATTAAAACCTCTTCAAAAGAGAAAGAATATTTTAATTTGAAGCAAAAAAGAGTAAGTAACAGGATCAACATCAGAGGAAGACTCCTCATTTCCAGCATCAATTTTACCTTCTAAAGACATAACAGTGTCCCTGACTTCAAGAGACATAGTACTAGTAAAAGGTAAAATCTGAACTGACCTTCCTTGAAACAGCAGCCTTGATGTAAATTTCCGTAGCATTCTCATGTAATAAAGAGATAGAAGGAGCAGTAATACCCATAGAAGCAGCATTAAATGCATTAACATTCTTTAACATGAGTCACTTAAATAAGTTAGAGGAGACACTTCAACTTCTTACAATAAACACATTTAATAATGGTAGAAAAGTGTTCAAGAGACTCAACTTCTAAGGTAGATTTAGGGACGGAATGAGACAGCTCCATTATAGCATTGACAAAGCAAAGTACTAAACACTTTAAACCCTAAAAAAGCTCTTGAGGAACAGAAAAAACTAACCCTCTCTTAATGTAGCTTTAAAAACCTTCAGTTATAATGCGTGCTAACCTGAACTGTAAAATAAAGCAAGAGGCATGTAAACTACACATCCGAAGCACAGATAATGCTCAGCAGTATGAAATAACACGTGCAAAAAACTGACAATTATAAAGGAATTTAGCACCCCAAAACCAAAGTATGAAAAACAAAATTTATGCTTACCTGATAAATTTATTTCTGTTGTGGTGTATCCAGTCCACAGATTCATCCATTACTTGTGGGATATTCTCCTTCCCAACAGGAAGCTGCAAGAGGACACACACAGCAGAGCTGACTATATAGCTCCTCCCCTAACTGCCACTCCCAGTCATTCGACCGAAGACAAGCAAGAAAAAGGAGAAACTATAGGGTGCAGTGGTGACTGTAATTTAAAAATAAAAAACACCTGCCTTAAAATGACAGGGCGGGCCGTGGACTGGATACACCACAAGAGAAATAAATTTATCAGGTAAGCATAAATTTTGTTTTCTCTTGTAAGGTGTATCTAGTCCACGGATTCATCCATTACTTGTGGGATACCAATACCAAAGCTATAGGACACGGATGAAGGGAGGGACAAGGCAGGCGCTTAAATGGAAGGCATCACTGCCTGTAAGACCTTTCTCCCAAAAATAGCCTCCGAAGAAGCAAAAGTATCAAATTTGTAGAATTTAGAAAAAGTATGAAGCGAAGACCAAGTTGCCGCCTTACAAATCTGTTCAACAGAAGTCTCATTCTTAAAAGCCCATGTGGAAGCTACTGCTCTAGTGGAATGAGCTGTAATTCTTTCAGGAGGCTGCTGGCCAGCAGTCTCATAAGCTAAGCGGATTATGCTTCTTAGCCAAAAAGAAAGAGAAGTTGCCGAAGCCTTTTGGCCTCTCCTCTGTCCAGAGTAGACCACAAACAAAGCAGATGTTTGACGAAAATCCTTCGTAGCTTGTAAATAAAATTTTAAAGCACAAACCACATCAAGATTTTGTAATAGAAGTTCCTTCTTTGAAGAAGGATTAGGACATAGTGAAGGAACAACAATCTCCTGATTGATATTTTTATTAGATACCACCTTAGGAAGAAAACCAGGTTTGGTACGTAACACTACCTTATCTGCATGGAAAATGAGATAAGGGGAATCACATTGTAAAGCAGATAACTCAGAAACTCTTCGAGTCGAGGAGATAGCTACTAAAAACAGAACTTTCCAAGATAAAAGTTTAATATCTATGGAATGCAAAGGTTCAAATGGAACCCCTTGCAGAACCTTAAGAACTAAATTTAAACTCCATGGCGGAGCAACAGGTTTAAACACAGGCTTGATTCTAACTAAAGCCTGACAAAATGCCTGAACGTCTGGAGTATCAGCCAGACGCTTGTGCAAAAGAATATACAGGGCAGAAATCTGTCCCTTTAAGGAACTAGCTGACATTCCCTTCTCCAATCCTTCTTGGAGAAAAGATAATATCCTAGGAATCCTGACCTTACTCCATGAGTAACCCTTGGATTCACACCAATGAAGATATCTACACCATATCTTATGATAGATTTTCCTGGTGACCGGCTTTCGAGCCTGAATTAAGGTATCAATGACCGAGTCAGAGAAACCACGCTTTGATAAAATCAAGCGTTCAATCTCCAAGCAGTCAGACGCAGAGAAATTAGATTTGGATGGTTGAAAGGACCCTGAAGTAGAAGGTCCTGCCTCAGCGGCAGAGTCCATGGTGGAAGTGGAAGTGATGACATGTCCACCAGATCTGCATACCAAGTCCTGCGTGGCCACGCAGGTGCTATCAAAATCACCGAAGCTCTCTCCTGCTTGATCTTGGCAATCAGACGAGGGAGCAGAGAAAATGGTGGAAACACATAAGCCAGGTTGAAGGACCAAGGCGCTGATAGAGCATCTATCAGCGCTGCCTTGGGATCCCTGGACCTGGATCCGTAACATGGAAGCTTGGCGTTCTGACGAGACGCCATGAGATCCAGTTCTGGTTTGCCCCAAAGTTGAATCAACTGTGCAAATACCTCCGGATGGAGTTCTTACTCCCCCGGATGAAAAGTCTGCCGACTTAGAAAATCCGCCTCCCAGTTCTCTACTCCTGGGATATGGATAGCTGATAGATGGCAAGAGTGAACCTCTGCCCATAGAATTATTTTTGAAACCTCCAACATTGCTAGGGAACTTCTTGTTCCCCCTTGATGGTTGATGTAGGCTACAGTCATGATATTGTCCGACTGAAATCTGATGAACCTGACTGCAGCAAGCTGAGGCCAAGCCTGAAGAGCATTGAATATCGCTCTTAGTTCCAGAATGTTTATCGGAAGGAGTGCCTCCTCCTGAGTCCACGAGCCCTGAGCCTTCAGGGAGTTCCAGACTGCACCCCAGCCCAGAAGGCTGGCATCTGTCATTACTATTGTCCAATCTGGCCTGCGGAAGCTCATACCCTTGGACAGATGGACCCGAGATAGCCACCAGAGAAGAGAATTCCTGCTCTCTTGATCCAGATTTAGTAGAGGGGACAAATCTGTGTAATCCCCATTCCACTGACTGAGCATGCAAAGTTGCAGCGGTCTGAGATGTAGGCGGGCAAACGGCACTATGTCCATTGCTGCTACCATTAAGCTGATTACTTCCATACACTGAGCCACTGAAGGGCGAGAAGTGGAATAAAGAACACGGCAGGAATTTAGAAGTTTTGACAACCTGGCCTCCGTCAGGTAAATCTTCATTTCTACAGAATCTATCAGAGTTCCTAGGAAGGAAACTCTTGTGAGAGGGGATAGAGAACTCTTTTCTTCGTTCACCTTCCACCCATGGGACCTCAAGAATGCAAGAACAATGTCCGTATGGGACCTGGCGATTTGAAAAGTCGACGCCTGTATCAGAATGTCGTCTAGGTAAGGGGCTACTGCTATACCCCACAGGCTTAGGACCGCTAGGAGGGACCCTAGAACCTTCGTAAAGATTCTTGGTGCCGTGGCTAACCCAAAGGGAAGAGCTACAAACTGGTAGTGCCTGTCAAGGAAGGCGAACCTGAGAAACCGATGATGATCTTTGTGTATTGGAATGTGAAGTTAAGCATCCTTTAAGTCCACAGTAGTCATATATTGACCCTCCTGGATCATAGGTAGGATGGTTTGAATAGTCTCCATCTTGAAGGATGGGACCCTGAGAAATTTGTTTAAGAACTTAAGATCTAAGATTGGTCTGAAGGTTCCCTCTTTCTTGGGAACTACAAACATATTTGAATAGAAGCCCTGCCCCTGTTCCTCCTTTGGAACTGGGTGGATCACTCCCATAACTAGGAGGTCTTGAACACAATGTAAGAATGCCTCGCTCTTTATCTGGTTTGCAGATAATTGTGAGAGATGAAATCTCCCTTTTGGGGAAGAAGCTTTGAAATCCAGAAGATATCCCTGGGACACAATTTCCAACGCCCAGGGATCCTGGACATCTCTTGCCCAAGCCTGGGCGAAGAGAGAAAGTCTGCCCCCTACTAGATCCGTTTCCGGATCGGGGGCTGATCCTTCATGCTGTCTTAGAGGCAGCAGCAGGTTTCTTGGCCTGCTTTCCCTTGTTCCAAGCCTGGTTAGGTCTCCAGACCGGCTTGGACTGGGCAAAATTTCCCTCTTGTTTTGTATTAGAGGAAGTTGAAGCTGCGCCACCCTTGAAGTTTCGAAAGGAACGAAAATTAGTCTGTTTGGTCCTTAATTTGTTGGACCTATCCTGAGGAAGGGCGTGACCTTTTCCTCCAGTAATATCAGAAATGATCTCCTTCAGTACAGGCCCGAATACGGACTGCCCCTTGAAGGGAATGTTGAGAAGCTTAGACTTTGAAGTAACGTCAGCTGACCAGGATTTAAGCCACAGCGCCCTACGCGCCTGAATAGTAAAACCTGAATTTTTAGCCGTTAGCTTGGTTAAATGAACATCGGCGTCAGAAACAAATGAATTGGCTAGCTTAAGAGCTTTAAGCTTGTCAAGGATATCATCCAATGGGGTTAGCAGTGACTGGGGCAATGCAAGCAAGAGGCTGGAGAATAAAACCTTGTTGAATAAAAATTTTCTTAAGGTAACCCTCTAATTTTTTGTCCATTGGATCTAGAAAAGCACAACTGTCCTCGACAGGGATAGTTGTACGCTTCGCTAGGGTAGAGACTGATCCCTCCACCTTAGAGACCGTCTGCCACAAGTCCCGTGTAGCGGCATCTATAGGAAGCATCTTTTTAAAAACAGGAGGGGGAGAGAACGGTAGTAATAATTTCTGAAAACCTCTTAGGGATTGGAAAAACATCAGTGTAAACAGGTACTGCATAGTATTTATCCAATTTACACAATTTCTCTGGGACTACAATGGCGTCACAGTCATCCAGAGTTGCTAAAACCTCCCTGAGCAACACACGGAGGTGTTCAAGTTTAAATTTAAATGTAGACATATCAGAATCAGGTTGAAGTGTCTTCCCTGAATCAGAAAAATCACCCACAGATACAGGGAGTGCAGAATTATTAGGCAAATGAGTATTTTGACCACATCATCCTCTTTATGCATGTTGTCTTACTCCAAGCTGTATAGGCTCGAAAGCCTACTACCAATTAAGCATATTAGGTGATGTACATCTCTGTAATGAGAAGGGGTGTGGTCTAATGACATCAACACCCTATATCAGGAGTGCATAATTATTAGGCAACTTCCTTTCCTTTGGCAAAATGGGTCAAAAGAAGGACTTGACAGGCTCAGAAAAGTCAAAATAGTGAGATATCTTGAAGAGGGATGCAGCACTCTTAAAATTGCAAAGCTTCTGAAGCGAGATCATCGAACAATCAAGCATTTCATTCAAAATAGTCAACAGGGTCTCAAGAAGCGTGTGGAAAAACCAAGGCGCAAAATAACTGCCCATGAACTGAGAAAAGTCAAGCGTGCAGCTGCCAAGATGCCACTTGCCACCAATTTGGCCATATTTCAGAGCTGCAACATCACTGGAGTGCCCAAAAGCACAAGGTGTGCAATACTCAGAGACATGGCCAAGGTAAGAAAGGCTGAAAGACGACCACCACTGAACAAGACACACAAGCTGAAACGTCAAGACTGGGCCAAGAAATATCTCAAGACTGATTTTTCTAAGGTTTAATGGACTGATGAAATGAGAGTGAGTCTTGATGGGCCAGATGGATGGGCCCGTGGCTGGATTGGTAAAGGGCAGAGAGCTCCAGTCCGACTCAGACGCCAGCAAGGTGGAGGTGGAGTACTGGTTTGGGCTGGTATCATCAAAGATGAGCTTGTGGGGCCTTTTCGGGTTGAGGATGGAGTCAAGCTCAACTCCCAGTCCTACTGCCAGTTTCTGGAAGACACCTTCTTCAAGCAGTGGTACAGGAAGAAGTCTGCATCCTTCAAGAAAAACATGATTTTCATGCAGGACAATGCTCCATCACACGCGTCCAAGTACTCCACAGCGTGGCTGGCAAGAAAGGGTATAAAAGAAGAAAATCTAATGACATGGCCTCCTTGTTCACCTGATCTGAACCCCATTGAGAACCTGTGGTCCATCATCAAATGGGAGATTTACAAGGAGAGAAAACAGTACACCTCTCTGAACAGTGTCTGGGAGGCTGTGGTTGCTGCTGCACGCAATGTTGATGGTGAACAGATCAAAACACTGACAGAATCCATGGATGGCAGGCTTTTGAGTGTCCTTGCAAAGAAAGGTGGCTATATTGGTCACTGATTTGTTTTTGTTTTGTTTTTGAATGTCAGAAATGTATATTTGTGAATGTTGAGATGTTATATTGGTTTCACTGGTAAAAATAAATAATTGAAATGGGTATATATTTGTTTTTTGTTAAGTTGCCTAATAAATATGCACAGTAATAGTCACCTGCACACACAGATATCCCCCTAAAATAGCTATAACTAAAAACAAACTAAAAACTACTTCCAAAACTATTCAGCTTTGATATTAATGAGTTTGTTGGGTTCATTGAGAACATGGTTGTTGTTCAATAATAAAATTAATCCTCAAAAATACAACTTGCCTAATAATTCTGCACTCCCTGTAGAATCTCTCCTGCTTCGGCTTCTGCACATTGTGAGGGTATATAAGACATAGCTACTAAAGTGTCAGAGAGCTCTGTATTTGTTCTAGCCCCAGAGCTGTCTCGCTTTCCTTGTAACCCTGGCAGTTTGGACAATACCTCTGTAAGGGTATGATTCATAACTGCCGCCATGTCTTGTAAGGTATACGCAATGGGCGCGCTAGATGTACTTGGCGTCCCTTGAGCGGGAGTTATAGGTTCTGACACGTGGAGAGAGTTAGACGGCATAACTTCCCCCTTGTCAATTTCCTCTGGTGATAAATCTTTTAAAGCCAGAATATGGTCTTTATAATTTATAGTAAGATCAGTGCATTTGGTACACATTCTAAGAGGGGGTTCAACAATGGCTTCTAAACATAATGAACAAGGAGTTTCCTCTATGTCAGACATGTTTAACAGACTAGTAATGAGACCAGCAAGCTTGGAAAACACTTTAATAAATGTGAAAAAGCAGAATATAAAAAACAGTACTGTGCCTTTAAGGGAAAAAAACAATCACATAAACTGCAAAACAGTGAAAAAAAGCAGTAAACTCTACGAAATTTTTACAGTGTGTATAACAGACTAAAGTAGCATTGCACCCACTTGCAAATGGATGATTAACCCCTCAGGCTCAAAAACGGATCAGAAAAACGATAAAACCGTCACAAGCAAACTGCCACAGCTCTACTGTGGCTCCTACCAGCCCTTAAAATGACTTTTGTAGGAACAAAAACCCTTTACAGAGGTCCTATATGTCAGGGGACTCCTTCAGGGAAGCTGGATGTCTCAGACTGCAAAAACTACTGCGCAATTAGAGAGCGAAAATAGGCCCCTCCCACCATGCACTCAAAGTGAGAGGGCCATAAATAACTACTCCTAGGAGAAAACTAACCAGCCATGTGGAAAACTAGGCCCCAAATAAAGATTTATCACCTTCAGTAAAAAACGTTTTTTATATATCATGCAAACGTTTTACATACTAAGTAATAAGAGCAATTAACATGAATATTACCCCTTACTGCAAGCATGATCCCAGTCGTTTGTTAAATCACTGTAATCAGGTTTTCCTTAAATATATCAGGCACTGTCAGCATTTTCTAGACCTTATCATCTCTCTAGAAAAAAATATACTGAACATACCTCAGAGCAGGTAATTCTGCAGGCCATTCCCTCAGCTGAAGTTTTCCCATACTCTTCAGTTATGTGTGAGAACAGCAGTGGACCTTAGTTACAAACCGCTAAGATCATCAAAAACCTCAGGCAGAATTCTTCTTCTAATTTCTGCCTGAGGCAAAAACAGTACAACGCTGGTACCGTTTAAAAATAACAAACTTTTGATTGAAGATAAACTACACTATCACCACATATCTCTTGATACTTCCTTTCTTGTCAAGAGCTGCAAGAGAATGACTGGGAGTGGCAGTTAGGGGAGGAGCTATATAGACAGCTCTGCTGTGGGTGTCCTCTTGCAGCTTCCTGTTGGGAAGGAGAATATCCCACAAGTAATGGATGAATCCGTGGACTGGATACACCTTACAAGAGAAATAATTGTAACAGGTCTAAACAGATGTGGGCTGTACCGACAAGCATTAAACTGACGTGCGCTAACCCGATGCACGTAGACCCAAAGGCCAATGCGCAAAATTTAAGCTAAGAGCACCTAATAACCCGAAGCGTGCAAAAACCACAAGGGGAGTGTATGTAATGCTCGTGGGATCTCTCTATCAGACCAAACTTGGCCAGTAGTCTTCTTATCCCGGCATCAAGTGGGATGATAGGAAATATCCCAGAGCAGAGTAAGTTAGTGCAATGAGGTAAGCAGTACTCATGGTAGACGGGGTAGTCCTTCAGGGCAATAAGAAGAAAGCAGAGAATGGTCAAGACAGGCTGAGTCCGGCAACAGGAAAGCAATCCAGCAGTGTAGCAGTTCAGGGTTAAACCAATAGAATGGTGAGACAAACAGAGTTCAATAACAGTATGGCAATCCAGCAGTTCAGGGGTTAAGCAAGCAGATTGGTCAGACAGGCAGAGTTCAATAACAGTATGGCAATCCAGCAGTTCAGGGGTTAAGCAAGCAGAGTGGTCAGACAGGCAGAGTTCAATAACAGTATGGCAATCCAGCAGTTCAGTGGTTAAGCAAGCAGAGTGGTCAGACGGGCAGAGTTTAATAACAGTATGGCAATCCAGCAGTTCAGGGGTTAAGCAAGCAGAGTGGTCAGACAGGCAGAGTTCAATAACAGTATGGCAATCCAGCAGTTCAGTGGTTAAGCAAGCAGAGTGATCATACAGGCAGAGTTCAATAACAGTATGGCAATCCAGCAGTTCAGTGGTTAAGCAAGCAGAGTGGTCAGACAGGCAGAGTTCAATAACAGTATGGCAATCCAGCAGTTCAGGGCTTAAGCAAGCAGAGTGGTCAGACAGGCAGAGTTCAATAACAGTATGGCAATCCAGCAGTTCAGTGGTTAAGCAAGCAGAGTGGTCAGACGGGCAGAGTTTAATAACAGTATGGCAATCCAGCAGTTCAGGGGTTAAGCAAGCAGAGTGGTCAGACAGGCAGAGTTCAATAACAGTATGGCAATCCAGCAGTTCAGTGGTTAAGCAAGCAGAGTGATCATACAGGCAGAGTTCAATAACAGTATGGCAATCCAGCAGTTCAGTGGTTAAGCTAGCAGAGTGGTCAGACAGGCAGAGTTCAATAACAGTATGGCAATCCAGCAGTTCAGTGGTTAAGCAAGCAGAGTGATCATACAGGCAGAGTTCAATAACAGTATGGCAATCCAGCAGTTCAGGGCTTAAGCAAGCAGAGTGGTCAGACAGGCAGAGTTCAATAACAGTATGGCAATCCAGCAGTTCAGGGGTTAAGCAAGCAGAGTGGCCAGAGAGGCAGAGTTTAATAACAGAAAAAAAGGGAAACTGATATGTGTGGTAGAATTTCAACTTATAAACCTTGTTAGATACGTCTATGGGTTAATATAAGTAGTAATGCTTTAAGCAACAATTTAAATTCAACAAATAAGAGCAGATACCACAAGGAGGTGGCTTTGCTCAGAAAAAGGATTTGCTTCTATGCACTATCTGTGTATACTAGAATGATAATACAATAAAATGTAACTTTTAATTAGTTTAAAATTAAAAAAACAGCAATAATAGAAAGAGCTACTTGCTGCTCACACACACAATTTAAAAACACCCCCCAGTGCGGTTCTATTATGATTACAATATTGTATATTTTTAGAGAGAAAAATGCTGCAACACTTTGGACACCCACAGGTACTGTGTCTTTAAATTTCTTAAATTAACTGCTCAGCGTTAGCTATCAGTTTGGTTATTTCCAAATTTTAGTCAACACAGTGACCCTACATGTGGTGCTAACAGTACTAGGAGAGTACCGGTAAGTACAGCCTTGTCTAATGGCAGGTTTGATTACAAATCGTTTATCATTTTTAGACTAGTTCAACATTGTTTTTAAGTATCTAAATTTGCAACAACCGGAGGGCAGTTAAAATACAAAAAAGTCCCCTGAAGCGGTCGCGTTTCACATACGCTTCCTCAGAGGGGTACGCGTGGCTGCAAAGAGAGCTCTTTTATGACAAAGTAAGTACATACCCCTGAATGTTGATAGGTTATCAGCATGAGTATTCATAGGCTATTAGAGATGTCAGTCACTACTGTGATGAAGTTGTATTTCCTGGTTCTTCAGTATGAAGAAAAATTGCACTTGTAATTGCTTATATTAAAATTTACATGGGGCATGTGTCTAATCTTGGAGACTTTTACCTAAATCTGATTATATCTAGTATGATTTAGTGGTAGATTGTCATATATTCATCCTATAGGATAAATGAGACGCCCCTGTGTTTTCATGTTGCTAATCCGGTTTTTGATTGGAAGAAAGTTAAGTCAAGTCAGCCTATCACGGCACAGTATCTAGCACACCTCCTGTCAGTTGCAAAAGTATTGAATTTCTGAAAGAGTGACTCTGTAGCAATAAACGATACTAGTTACATAGTAACAATTTTATCAATATTTATAACATGTTCTATAGACAAGTATAGAGGATTTATAAAAATGTTAGCATTTTGAGGCGCTTGATATGTTTAAATACGTGTTATTCACACTTGATTTATTTTATACATGGAGGATAAAATGTGCATAAGCAGTGAAATAATAATAAGACTGAATAGCCGTTAAAATGTGGATTGAAACATTATATTTAACATGTTTAACCTGTTGCTGTGAAGAATTTCAGATCCTTTGGTACATACCGTTATTAAATATTGCTGTGACCCATAATAGGGCTAAATTAAAAATCTATGTGGTTCAAAAATTATTGGTAATATAGTGGATTTTCATAATGTGACTAACTGTATAAGTCATTATAGTAAACATAAACTTTACTTTCTTCAAAAAAATATAGTGTGTCTGCCTAAGGTAGGATTAATACTTGGTCAGGAATAGTGGCAAAAATGGGGAAACAAACTAGGTGTAAAAATCAACTATGAAGTTGAAAATAGCTTTATTGATATGGCGTAATTTTGGTAGTTAATATGACAATACATGTTATTTTTTACACGATGAATGGATTGTAAATATTGTAATTATTGCTGTCATTCATTCCATATGGCTTAACACTGTTCAATAAATGGACCCATTTGCATTCCATGTTTAATAGTGTCTGCTCTATATTGCCCCCTCTAATTCCAAGGGTGGATTGTTGTAATACTGCACATTTCATCATTAAATTATTACTGTTATGTTTTTTATGAAAGTGTTTAGCAACACTAGTAATGATTTTGCCTTTTTCCAAATCTTTTCTGGCGTTGCAGATGTTTTTACTGTGTTCTTATATCCTTGTTCTGACTTGTCTTGTCGTCATTCCGACATAGAACAGGTCACATGGACATTGCAATATGTATACAACCCCAATTGAGGTACAGAAAAAGTGTGATGTTAACACATGTTTTTTACCATATTTGTATGTATTTTAGTTTTATGACTTTTGGGCATGTGCTGCATGCGCCACACGGGAACATACCCGGACAATGACTTGTTCATTTAAGTTTGTGGACATAGTGACTTGTGACTAACATGTCTTTCAGATTTTTTGGCCTTTTATAGCCAATTGATACTTGGTGTAGAGTTTAATAACAGTATGGCAATTCAGCATAAAGTAACACAGCACCCAGGAGCACACAAAGCAATTCCTATACTTGGGCACTGGTGAATGTAAGTGAGGTACTTACATAGCTGCAGGATTCGCGCCTCAGGAGGAATCCGGACCGGCATCAGGAAGAGAGGCGCGCAGCAATGACGTCATTGTGGGACCCGAAGCTCAACGCAGCGTCCATGGCAACGGATGAACGCTGGGCAGCGTGACATAGCTCCCCACTCAAGGGTTCCCTCCAGGAACCAGAGTCAGTTTCAAAGGATAAGCAGCATGGAACATGGAGACCAAAGATGGAGGATGCACATCACAGGCAGGAACCCAAGAATGATCTGCCACAGAGTAACCCTTCTAGGTACGAGGTACTGCAGTTGCCTGCGCCTGTATCTGGAGTCCAGGATCTTAGCAACCTCATACTCAGGGTCACCATGAACCAAGAGCGGAGGAGGAGGAGGTTGGAGCTGAGAAAATCTGTTCTTGATGTAGGGCTTGAGCAATGAGATGTGGAAGACTGGGTATATGTGCAGGGTTCTGGGCAAGGCCACTTTGTAGGCAACAGGAGACCGTCTTTTAAGGACTTTGTAAGGGCTGATATACCTAGGCCCTAATTATGACTGGGTTGACGTAGACGAACATGTTGAGTAGACACCCAGACACGTTCACCTACCGAAAAGGCACGAACAGTAGCTCGATGATGATCAGCAAACCTCTTTTATCTGGAGACAGCTGAACGTAACTGAGGGCGAATACATTGCCAATGAGTAGTGAGGTTAGTAACATGTTGGGATGGTAGCCAGAAGACAAGGAAACAGTGGTTCAAATCAATTTGCAAAAAGCTTTCCAAAAGGTAGAGATGAATTGAGGACCTCTGTCGGAAACAATATTTAAGGGAATGCCATGAAGACGTACCACATGTAACAAAAAAAGAGACAATATTACTTGGGCAGAGGGTGGCTTGTTTAAGGGTATACAATTAGCAAGTCTGGAGAACTGATCCACCACAACCCAGATAACCATATGATGGTCAGAAGAAGAGAGGTCTACAATAAAAACCATTGTTATATGTGTCCAAGGTTGTTTTGGAATGGATAACAGCTGGAGTAAGCCAGGAGGCAAGGATCGGGGAGTCTTATTGGCTGCACAAGTCATGCAGGCCTTTACATTATCCTGAGAGTCAGACTTCATGGTAGGCCACCATACATGTTGAGAAAGAAGCCTAAAGTTCTTGTCAAGCCAGGATGTCCTGATAGTTTGCTATCATGAGCCCAGGATAGCACAGGGTTGCATAGGTTCGGAGGTACAAAGAAGATATCAGGAGCCACTGGGGCTTCAGGAGGCTTTCTAGACTGAGCACGTTGCAGTCTTTGAAGTACAGTGGTGTTAAGTTGAGCAACCACACAGGAAGGGGGTATAATGTGTTCGATAGGAGCTTCAGAAGAGTCACTAGACTGAGGAAACTGACGGGAAAGGGTATCAGCCTTTTTATTCTTAGTTCCAGGAAGATAAGAGACTACAAAGTTAAAATGGGAAAAGAACAAGGCCCACCTGGCCTGTCGAGGATTGAGTCGATGAGCAGTCTCTAGATATGTCAGATTCTTGTGGTCAGTGAGAATTTGAATGGCAGTACCCTCTATCCAATGATGTCATTCAGTCAGGGCCATTTTAATGGTTCATGATTACCCATATCGTAATTCATTTCTGCAGGAGTAAAACATTTGGAGAAAAAGGCTACATGATGCAATTTGGAGGTTAAAGGATCCCTTTGGGTTAAGACTGCTCCAGCTCCTATCTCAGAGGCATCTACCTCTAAAGTAAACTGCAGGTCAGGATCAGGATAGCGGAGCACAGGAGCAAAACAAAAGGCCTTTTTCAGATGAGAGAAGGCATCCACAGCTTCAGGAGGCCAATTCTTGCAGTCTCTGTTCAGTTTAGTCAACTCAGTGAGTGGAGCAACTACTTGGGAAAAGTTCTTTATAAACTTGCGATAATAATTGGAGAACCCCAAGAATCTCTGTAGTTCTTTTAATGAGGTGGGTTGAGGCCATTCCAGAACTGCAGTTAACTTAGAAGAATCCATGGCAAAACTCTCCTTTGAGAGGACATAACCAAGGAACTGGATCTGAACTTGATCAAACTCACATTTCTCCAGTTTGGCTACCAGAGAATTGTCTCTGAGGTGAAGAAGCACTTGTTCATGATGCTCCTCAAGGGTGGAGGAGAAAATAAGGATGTCCTCCAGATAAACGATGACAGTGCTATTGAGGAGGTCATGGAATACATCATTGACAAATGCTTGAAAGACTGCAGGGGCATTACACAAGGTACACAAGGTATTTGTAATGCCCTGATCTCGTGTTGAAGGCAGTCTTCCATTCATGCCCTGGGAAGATACGAATAAGATTGTATGCCCCACGTAGGTCCAACTTAGTGAAGTAGCAAGCATTTTGGAGCAAATCATAAAGTTCAGTGATCAAAGGAATGGGATAGCGATTCTTGATAGTGATGTTGTTAAGGGCTCTGTAGTCAATGCAGGGTCTGAGCCCACCATTCTTCTTACTGATGAAAATGAAGCCAACCCCGGCAGGAGAAAAGGAAGGGCGAATAAAACCTTTAGTTAGGTCCTCCATGGCTTTGGTTTCAACTTTGGAGAGTGGATAAGTCCTCCCTTTAGTTGGGGCTCCAGGAAAAAAACTTTTAAGTGGGGCTCCAGGAAAAAAGGTCAATTTTTGCAGTGGTAAGGATGGTGGGGTGGCAGCACATTACCTGCTTTCCTTTCAAAAACATCTGTAAAATCTGCATATACTGAGGGAAGGCCTGAAGTGGTCTGTAGACTGGCTTTGGGGATGTGGTGCAGAGGAGTAACCTTAGCAAGGCAGGAGTGGAAGCAGGATGTACACCAGGAGGCCAACTGTCCCTCAGCCCAGTCAAATTGTGGATTGTGTATATGAAGCCAAGGAAGACCAAGGATGACAGGTTGTGCTGGAGAATGAATGACATTGAACTGCTCTATCAGACCAAACTTGGTCAGTAGTCTTCTTAACCCGGCATCAAGTGGATAAATAGGAAATATCCCAGAGCAGATTAAGTTAGTGCAATGAGGTAAGCAGTACTCACTGTAGACAGGGTAGTCCTTCAGGACAATAAGAAGAAGGCAGAGAATGGTCAAGACAGGCTGAGTCCGGCAACAGGAAAGCATTCCAGCAGTGTAGCAGTTCAAGGGTAAACCAATAGAATGGTCACACAAGCAGAGTTCAATAACAGCATGGTAATCCAGCAGTTCAGGGGTTAAGCACGCAGAGTGGTCAGACAGGCAGAGTTCAATAACAGTATGGTAATCCAGCAGTTCAGGGGTTAAGCAAGCAGAGTGGTCAGACAGGCAGAGATCAATAACAGTATGGCAATCCAGCAGTTCAGGGGTTAAGCAATCAGAGTGGTCAGACAGGCAGAGTTCAATAACAGTATGGCAATCCAGCAGTTCAGGGGTTAAGCAAGCAGAGTGGTCAGACAGGCAGAGTTCAATAACAGTATGGAATTCCAGCATAAAGTAACACAGCACCCAGGAGCACATGAAGCAACATCTATACTTGGGCACAGGTGAATGTAAGTGAGGTATTTACATAGCTGCAGGATTCGCGCCACAGGAGAAATCCGTACCATCATCAGGAAGAGAGGCACGCAGCGATGACATCATCCGAAACTCACCGCAGCGTCCATGGCAATGGACGAAGCGTCGGTTGTGCGGTGTAACATAGCTCACCACTCAAGGGTTCCTTCTGGGAACCAGAGTCGGTTTCAAAGGATGAGCAGCATGGAACCTGGAGACCAAAGATGGATCATGCACATCACGCGAATTATGTGCCACAGAGTAAACCTTCCAATGCAAGAGGTACTGCAGTTGCCTGCACCTGTATCTGGCAAAGGACAAAGCGGTGGCCAGGTGGCGTGACGGTGTAATGCTCGTGGGATATTTCCCTATCAGACCAAACTTGGCCAGTAGTCTTCTTATCCCGGGGTCAAGGTGAAAGGATAAGGAAATATCCCAGAACAAGAGAATACACAAGTAAATGAGGTAACAGTACTCACAGTAGAGGGGCAATCCTTCTCGGAACTACAGGGAATAACTGGAGAGTAGTCAGGCAAGCAGAGTTCAGTAACAATTAGGTAATGCACAGAAACTGCAATTCAGGGGTTAATCAGAAAAGAGGTCAGAGGCAAGCAGAGTTCAGCAGCAGTAAGGCAAGCCGGCAGTTCAGGGGTTAAACAAGCAGAGTGGTTAGGAGTTCAGGGGTTAAACTCCAGCCCGCCCCCTAAGATCCAACAATAATCTGCTCCTTGAATCTTCTACCATCACCTCCTCCCATGCTAGACTACAGGACTTCTCTCATGCGGCACCAACCATCTGGAACACACTTCCTTGAGCTGTCAGACTTTCCCCTAACCTTTCCTCCTTTAAACGCTCCCTAAAGACCTTTTTGTTCAGGGAAGCCTATCTCCAAATAAGTAACAAGTGAATTCCACTTGCTTAAAAGCTGCCCTCATCTAACTCCACACTAACATCATTCCCACCTTTGCAGTACCCACCTTCTGTTTCTCACCCTCCTACCCATCTATTGATGATTGTAAGTTCCCATGGGAACAGAGCCCTTAATTCCCACTGTATTTGTTTGTTAAACTTTTGTCTGGTGTCTTTCATATTGTATTGTACTGTACTTTTATCTTTGTACCCATGGACAGCTCTGCAGAATCTGTTGGCACTTTATAAATAAAGAATAATAATAATAATAAACAACATGTAGAGTGGTCAGACAGGCAGAGTTCAGTAACAATTAGGCAATCCAGCAATTCAGGGGTTAAACAGGCAGAGTGGTCAGACAGGCAGAGTTCAGTAACAATTAGGCAATCCAGCAATACAAGAAATACAGCACCCAGGAGCACAAACAGTAACACCTATACTTAGGTGATGTAAGTAAGGAACAGCGGTACTTACATAGCCCTAGGTTCAAACCAAGAAACAGTTCCAGGAGGCTCAAAGGGATGCGCCCAGAGCACCGCCGCATCCATGGAAACAGCCATGGCAACCGAAAACAGCCGCCTGTGTCCGTGGCAACGGCCACAAGGAATGGAGCGTGCGGCATGACAGAGCCCCCTTCTCAAAGGGTACCTCCGGGACCCTAACATGGCTTGGAGGGATGAGCAGAGGGAAACCTGAAGACCAAGGATGGAGAGTGCACATCATGGGCTGGAATCCAGGAAAGATCCACCACAGAGTAACCCTTCAAATGCACAAGGTATTGAAGTTGCCTGTGCCTGTGCCTGGAGCCTAGGATCTTAGCAATTTCATATTCTGGTTCACCACAAAGTAAGAGTGGAGGAGGAGGTCGGACTCGAGTATATCTGTTTGGGATGTAGGGTTTAAGCAGTGACATATGGAAGACTGGGTGTATGCGCAGGGTTCTGGGCAAAGCCACTCTGTATGCAACAGGAGAGAGTCTTTTAAGTATCTTGTATGGGCCGATATACCTAGGCCCTAATTTATGACAGGGTTGACGAACATGTCGGGTAGAGACCCAGACTCGTTCTCCTACTGAAAAGGCATGAACAGTAGCTTAATAATTATGGGTAAACCTCTTGTATCTGGAGACAGCTGAACGTAACTGAGAGCGAATACATTGCCAATGAGTAGTGAGGTCAGTGAAGCAACGTTCTGCAGCAGGAACCCCCGTAGGCTGAGCAGAAAGGGGAAAGAGACAAGGTTGATAATCTGCAGCGGCTTGAAATGGAGAACATCATAGAGAAGAGTGCCGGGGAGTGTTTTTTGCCAGTTCGGCTAGGGGCAATAATCCAGACCAATTGGTATATAGAGAATTGACATAGGTTCTGAGATAAGCCTTGAGGTCTTGATTCTCTCCATTAGCCCATTAGTTTGGGGATGGTAACCAGAGAATAAGAAAGCAGTGGTTCCAATCAACTTGCAAAAAGCTCTCCAAAAAAAAAAGAGATGAATTGAGGGCCTCTTTCAGAAACAATATTCACAGGAATTCCATGAAGTCGTACCACATGTAACAGAAAGAGATAACTCTTGGGCAGATGGCATTTTGGTCAAGGGTATGAAATGAGCAAGTCTGGAAAATCAATCCACCACAACCCTGATAACCATATGATGGTCAGAAGGAGGGAGGTCCACAACAAAATCCATTGCTATGTGTGTCCAGGGTTGTTTGGGAGTAGACAATGGTTGGAGTAGGCCATGGGGCAAGGATCGGGAAGACTTATTAGCAGCACAAGTTTGACAGGCCTTAACATAATCCTGAGAGTCAGACTTCATAGTAAGCCACCAAACGTGTTGAGAAAGAAGTTTAAAGGTTCTTGTCAAACCAGGATGTCCTGATTGCTGTCATGAGCCCAGGATAGCACAGAAGTGCGAAGGTTCGAAGGTACAAAGAATATATCAGGAGCCGGAGGGGCTTCAGGAGGTTTTCTAGACTGGGCATGTTGCAGTCTTTCAAGAAGAGAGGTATTAAGATGAGCAAGCACACAGGATGGAGGGATGATGTTTTCGGTAGGAATTACTGCTACAATGTTCTCTCAAGGGAGATAAATAAATAAACAGATTAAAAAAAATTACAGTTTCTTTAATAATTTAATTTTAGTTTTATGAACAAGAGTGGGGCTAAAAAAAAGCAGGCATGGATTCAGAAATCCCCATTGTAAAAGTACTATGAAGATCAATCCTGGGATACAAATTTTACACAAGGTTGAGAGGCATCGGACTAAGGAACCAGAGGAATTACCGCAGAAGTGAAGGCGGGTAAGAGATTACAGCATATCGTTCTTTCCTAGCTGTTTTTCGTAAGCATTACTTTGTTGGTTGACGGATATGCAGGCTGAAAGATAGACCTGCAGGTTGATATCTGTTCCGGTCCGGGATATATACTCTCTGCATTTAAAATCGGCTGAAGACGAGGTGGGTTGTTATTTGCTAACATTGCAATATAGGCACTTACGTTGTCATAAATCTTAGGCTCACAGGTATTGGACTCTTTAAGTTGTATACATATATCTTCTAATAACACATATTAAAATGGATAATGAAGAAATGGAATGTTATGTACTAAGGGACTTTAATGAGGAATCTAATGATACTTATGAGGAAGTTGCACATACTATTGATACGCTATTCTTTGAAATTGACTCTCTGCGCAAAAAGGATATAAAATTAGATCTGGACATTAAAACCTTTTTGATATACAAGAATGACAAACGTATTCCAAGAGGATTGAGAATCAAAAAGTTTCCATCATTTATTACATATGATATTGATTTCATTAAAAAATGGAACAACATTTTGGATACCTGTTCCTTTGCATTAATTGACCTATTAATAGATTTCAAAAGAAAGCAAAGAAAGGATCTATTACAAGAGATGAAAGAAGTGCAAATACAATTACGAGAATTTCAAAAAGAAAAAGAATTCAAAGAATATGATAAAAAATTTGAACAGTCAATGATTAGTTTCAGACAGGAACTTTGGCATTTTAAATCAAATAAAATGTCAAGAGATAAAAAGGATTACGAATTAAATCAAGTATATAAATGGTCACATGAGGAATACTCAAGGAATAAATTCAGGTCACACAAATTAGGCAGACAGAATCCTAACAAGAAGGGGTCTGGCAAACAGAAAGGAAAATCAGTCACATTCTCAGACACTGAATATGAGATAGACTCATCAGACAATGAGAACACAGAAGAATGTGCTACAGCAGTATTCCATTCGTTACAGGAAATGGAGCCAGAAGAAGGCACTAGTGAGAAGTCAAAAAACGGGGAAGGTACAATTGCAGTAACAGCAAGAAAAAAACGCATAGAGGAAGAAGAGGCAAAAGCAACAAGAAAAACAATAATAAAGCCCAAGAAGTCCGGTCAGGTCAAACAAGGATACAGGGGCAAGTCCTTCCACACGAAATATGTGACAAGATCACAAGGACAGAAAAAACAGACCTGAATTTAAATGTCATAAATTTGTCTACTGTTCCTTTAAATGAAACTCAAATTTCTCTCTTATCCAAAGGTCTCAATTTTGTTCCCTCCGCACACTTTAACCTATTTGAAACTGTGTTAGATGTGAATCGATATGTGCGCAAGCTCACTCTACAGAAACACTTTTATGGGATGAGTGAGCAGGAGTCTAACAAAACTGAGACCAAAAAAACAACTAATAATGAAATCTCTGATAATTTGTTTTCTTTTTCTGAATTGTGCACTATCAATGATTTAAATGAATTAATGGGGGAAGGTGATACATCCAATAGTGATATTTCCAAAGAATCAGAGGCCAGAGGTGATCATGTAAAGAAGAAAAGCTCTTTTTACCCTGTACATGCCCGTCCAAAAGCTTTGGACATCTTTCAAAAAACAATTGAGGAGAAACTCACTATACTTAGTGAGAAAAATTTAAAGAAATCAAATAACTCCTCTAATTTAACAGCCAGTGAAAAAAATGCATTAAAAAGTTTGTCTGATAATGAAACAATCCTCATTAGACCATCTGACAAAGGGGGTAATGTCGTTATTTTGAACAAAAAAGACTATATAATGGAGGCTAGGAGGCAACTGAATGACAAAGAGGTATATAGCAAACTACAGAACAATCCCACGAAGTTATACAAACATGAATTGGTGGGTATTGTTTTGTTTGCAAAACATAACAATATAATAAGTGCTGCTACTAAAGATGCACTTATACCCTCTCATCCAGTTGCCCCTATCTTCCATTATTTTCCCAAAATACATAAGGACCCTGTATGTCCTCCAGGGCGTCCCATCATCGCAGGGATTGGTTCCCTCAATGAACCTCTTAGTGATCTGATAGACACCTTTTTACAACCCCTAGTCAAAGGACTTTTAACACATATACAAGACACAACTGCTATCTTGACAAAATTAGATAAAGTAAGATGGGAATCCAGTTTCAGATTTTTAGTGGTGGATGTCACCTCTCTTTATACCTGTATTCAGAACAATAAAGGCATGGTTGCAATAGAATTTTTTCTTGACTCATACAGTGAATATGACTCAGCCACTAAGACTTTTATTTTAAGAGCTATTGAGTATCTCCTAACGCATAATTTTTTTTATGTTTGGTACTGAATTCTTTCTCCAGAGGCGTGGTACAGCTATGGGGGCAAAGTTTGCCCCCTCCTATGCCAACCTCTTTATGGGGTGGTGGGAGCTGCGCCACGTCTTTGGAGAAAGAAATCTATTCAGGAATAAAATAAAGCACTTTTATAGGTATATTGATGACCTGTTTTTTATATTTGAGGGCAGTGAATCTGAAGCAGATTCCTTTTGTGAATTCATGAATCACAATGACGATGGAATCAGACTTGTAGGAGAAAACAATGCAGAAACTATTAATTTCCTAGACTTAAAAATCTCTGCCAATATGACAGAGAATAAAATTGAAACCAGTCTTTACAGAAAGCCCACTGCAGGCAACACACTGCTGTCATTTAAATCTTGCCATCCCAAACATGTACTTAAGGGCATCCCTAAGGGGGAGTACATTAGGGCTAGAAGAAATTGTACCAATGAAGAACAATATGAGGAAAACAGCAATTTAATCACCAATAGATTAAGACAAAGAGGCTACACTGATGATATTCTAGATGAAGCAAAAGAGAGTATAAAAGACATCCCTAGAGAACATTTTCTCAAATATAAAAAGAAAGAAAAGCAAGTCATGACTACTGCACCTAAATTTATAACCACCTACAGTACAGATTACTACAAAATCTGTGATATAATAAGGGAAAGTGTTCCCATTTTGTACACAGATCCCATTCTGAAGGAGATAGTGCAGCAGGGAATAAACTTTATACCTAAGAGAGGTAAAACCTTAGCCAATCATCTATCACCATCTGATATAATGAATAAAAATAAAACTAACACCAATTGGCTCCAAGGAAAGAAAGGCTTTTATAAATGCAGAAGAAAGGATTGCACAACCTGTGAACATGCTTTAGAGGGTAATACTTTTCACTCTAGTACAACACAAAATGATCACAAGATAAATTTTTTTATCAACTGTAACACCACACATGTGGTTTATCTTTTGACATGCACAATTTGCAATTGTCAGTATGTTGGTAAAACGAAGCGCCCTATCAAAGACAGGTTCCTAGAACATTTACGTTCTGGGAAAGATGAGAAATCTGACACTCCAATTTCAAGACACTTTAAAAGTCTTCATGATTCAGACATGTCTAGTTTAATTTTACAGGGAATTGATCATGTACCCCATTGGAGAAGAGGAGGCAACAGGGAGGATAAACTAAATAAACGAGAGGTCTATTGGATTTTTTCCCTTAAGACAAGCAACCCCTTAGGTTTAAATATGAGGAGGGACCTTGATTTATTCACTTAATTATTGCATTTCTTCTTATGCATGTAATCACAGACCTTTATAAAATATCCCCTTATAGGATTCATATATTCCTCTTATTGTCAATAAATTCCAAAGGTTTAAAGTAGGACTAATTTTCTTTTTGATATGTGTTATAACTGGTAAAACAAAAATAATTCATACAGAGGGAGAGGTATACATAAATTTTATAATTGCAAACAAAAATAAACATCCTCTCTATAATCATTTAACAGAAGTATTTAACTATCATGAATGACAGGTTTATATTTTTGCTTGATTTACATCTGTTTGATATATAGTGTTTATAAACTCTTGTATACTGTTGAGGGTCCATAGTTAATTATACCATGATATAAATTACTCTAAATCATACTGTGTCTTTAAAATCATGGTATAAGTAAAGGTGTGTCAGACTAGCCTAACATGCAGTGAACAAGTGAGCATGCTCACGAAACATGTCTGCTTGACTATCTGACACACCTGTGTTATGTTTTTACCTGTGAGCCTGCTGGGCCTGCGTGCCTAACTATATGCTTTTACACTTGTGCCGAAATAAATGAAAAGTAACTTTTAAGTTGGACTAAGTGTCTCTGTGGTGCGCCCTTACACTGGATATCTTTGCATCAGACAGATATCCTGGCTGAGCTAGGTATATACTAGAAGACCCCAATAGAAGGTCAGGTTACTAAGACAAAGAAACTGATGCTGAAGGCCATGACGACGTGAGGGCAACTTACAGGGGGTCACCTTAAAAAATTTTGGAGAATCAAAAGGGAAAGTCTTGTGTTAACTAGACCCATTGGAAAGCTCTAGGGCAGGTTCCCTGACTGTTGTCATGTGGAATACTTACATCTGGCCACTGATTGACATGCAGAGTACTCTTGAAGCCCATATTGGAAAAGGAAAAAGCACCAGTATAGTCACTTTTCATTTTCCTATATGAGTGAACAGCACATACAGGGGTTCTTCCAGACCATAAAATTTCATGCAGCTAACAGTTGTCCACAAAGATAAATATCAAGGGTGCAGGGGGTACTGATGGGGACTTTTTTTATATAATTTCTCCCACTGTTAACCTCTATGTGCTCTTCATAGAGAACTGTGCATGTAAGAAAGGCCTTGCATGATCAGGAGGTATGAGTGTGCTATATTAATAAATGGTACCATCCTAGCTCTTGTCACACAGTGTAGGAAACCTGGTAGAAGGCAAGTCACAGCAGCCTGCTGCAGACATGTATTGATGCATCTAAAAAAAAGACTACTGAGATTAATCATTCACTTCTAAATAATATCCGGAACATGTTTTGCCTTTAATATGTTATGTCTTTTATGTGCATGACAGACAGTGACTACATTTTCTGTGCCTTTAAGAGCACCAACATTTTACATGACAAATTGCCAAATGTGCACAAACATGCATTTCCTCTTGGTTTTAATATCAAACTTTCTAGCTTGAATTCTTTCTCAAGCAAACAAATATTTTAACATATTTAATTGCTGTTTTTTCATATGCATAATAGAAATCTATTGAGCTTAATGACCCTTAAATCTCTATGGATATATTTTCACAACTACAATTTATACTGTGTTGCCTTTTCTTCAATTCATGTGCTGGCATCTGTAATTGATATGCATATGAACATCTGGTATCAGCCTTACTGTCAGTTCTTTGACTGTTTTCCTAGTCTTATCTCTTTTAAAATTAGATCTTCTGGTAGAGTCAGACTATTCCAATTAAGACAACGCTTTTTTTTGTAACTTATTCTGCAAAAGCCTCTGACCAGCCCCAGGGGATCCAGAAATTTTTCTGAATAGCATGGTTGAGAACGTTTATATCACGTCAGATGAAGTCAGAGCTTTATTAAGAGCTTTGTTAAAGTTGAAAAAATAAAAGGGGCAGTTAGGACACAACGGCCTCTAGTTATTAATGTCTGTCGGACCTGATCCGACAGAGCAGATCAGGTCCAACAGACATCGCTGAATACGGCGAGCAATACGCTCGCCTTATTCAGCATTGCACCAGCAGCTCACAAGAGCTTCTGATGCAACGCCGCCCCCTGCAGACTCGTGTCCGCCAGCAGGGGGGTGTCAATCAACCCGATCGTACTCGATCGGGTTGATTTTCGGCGATGTCTGTCCGCCTGCTCTGAGCAGGCGGACAGGTTATGGAGCAGCGGTCTTTGTGACTGCTGCTTCATAACTGCTGTTTCTGGCGAGTCTGAAGACTTGGCAGAAACAGGGACCATCAAGCTCTGTTCGGAGCTTGATACATATGCTCCAACGTTTTGAGTTGGCAGAAGCTTAAGCCACTCGCTCATTTGTATAGAAATAAAGTCTAAATAAAATGTGTGGCTGAAATATATCAGCCCATTCTCACTTCCATTGTGCAGATTTAGTTTTTTTTTGTAAAACTATAGATAAATTATTTTCTGTTCTGTTTTACTTTTATTCCACATTAAAGTGATGGCAAACTCTACCCTTTATAAAAACAGGTCAGGAATGTTAGTGATATTTTAGATGGAGTTCAATTAATCAGATGTAATGAAGATAAGCTATAACTTACTTTTTAATGTAGATATGAAATTCAAATTCCTTGTGTTCCTCTGCCTACTTCAAAAGTCATTTTTTTTGTGAGCTAAAGGTTTGAACTGTTCTCCAAACAGCGCTCTCCCATTTGGGCATCTTTTGTTGCAGCTAGAGCGCTGATTGGACAACAATTCAAACCTTTAGCTCACAGAAAAGTTTACTTTTGAAGTTTGCAACGGAGAATGGAGTATTTAAATTTCATATCTATAGTAAAAAGTAAGTTATAGTGCATCTTTATTACAAGTGATGAATTAAACTCCATCTAAAATATCAATAACATTCCGGATCTGGTTGTTTTAATTAAGGGGAGAGTTTACCATCACTTTAAGGAATTTGGGAGTTCAGCTAGTGCCCTGTAGTACAATTCTCCATGTTAATTTGTCCTGCAATTCATATTATACATAGTTTTTCAGTTTCACCATGTATTGCAACTTACAGTGATGTTCCTCACATTCACCTAGATTACGAGTTTTGCTCTAAACAGGGTGCAAAACTAACGCCAGAGCAGGCGGACAGATTATGGAGCAGCGGTCTTTGTGACCGCTGCTTCATAACTGCTGTTTCTGGCGAGACTGCAGGCTCGCCAGAAACACGGGATATCAAGCTCCATACGGAGCTTGATACATATGCCCCAAGGGCTGAGTTTACATGCTTGTGCATGCTTTCATAGACATCATTGGGGGGACAGTGTTAGAAAAAAAATCTAACACCTGAAGTGCGGAATGGCAAATCGCAGTAACGCAACCCCATTGATGTCTAGGGGGAAAAGAAAGTTACATTTAAGCCTAACACCCGTATGGTCTACCCGGCTAAAGTTATAGTTGAGGATAGTGACTCAGTACTTACATTTCAGGAAATCCCAGAGATGAAAGAATATATCAAATCAAAAAGGATAAATGAAGATTGAGAAATTAGTTCCTTTCTTTCCTTTTCTTGGCCATGATCATGAAGTTAGTGACTATCAGGCCTCTAGCACAGACATGGGTGAATGTGGTATGTGTGTGTTTTTTTTTTTTTTGTTTTTTTTTTGTTTTTTTTTAGAGGATGGGGAAGAGGGAGGGGTTTAACCATGCAAAGTTATAATCTTAAGGTATGTCTACTCGTTAAATGTCTGGAGTAAATATTTTATCATGGAATGTTGGAGGAATAACCTCCCCCATGAAGAGAAAACTCATAATTAAAACTCTTGCAAAAAAAAGGCCAGATATTGTATTTATTCAAGAAACCCATCTTAATGATTCAGAAGTAGCTAAACTTAAAATTAAATGGGTGGGTGAAGTAGTAGCCTCTTCAAGTACAAATAGGAAATGTGGAGTGGCGATCCTATTCCATAAAGAGTTAGATTATAAAATTTTGTATGAGGATAAAGATCCACAGGCCAGATATATCATACTTCAAATCCAGATTAATCAGGTTACTTATGTGCTTTGCAACGTGTATGGTCCAAATAAAAATAGTAGAGACTTCTGGGAAAGTATTAAAGGTAAGATTTTTCCCTTTATAGGTGAGAATCTCATCTTAGCGGGGGATTTTAATATGACACTAGCTCCAGAATTAGACAGATTTAATAATACAAATGCGAAAGAATATAAAAAAAACGCCAAATACTTTAGAATTTTTTGTTCTCAGCTCAAATTGGTAGATGTCTGGAGAATTAAAAACCCTGATTCCCAGATTTTTACGTGCAAGTCTAAAGCACACAGAACCTTCTCCAGGATTGATCTATTCCTACTATCTGAATCCTTGTCAATTGTACAAGTGGTAACTGGAATAGAGGACGTACTGATATCTGATCATGCACTAATATATCTTACTCTGCCCCCCCCCCCCAAATAGTCATGTAGATAAAAGCCAATCTCTTTTTTTCCCCCGATATTTGTTGAATAACCCTAGATTTGCTATCTGGCTCAAGCAAAGATGGAGGGATTATTGTACGAATAATATTTCTTACTTTAACAGAATTGAGACCTTCTGGGAAGCAGCCAAGGCTGTCCTAAGAGGAGATATAAAGAGTTACTTAATAACCAGTAAAAAGAAATCGCGGGCCTTAGAAATACAATTATCCAATAGAGTTAGAAATGCCTATGTAAGATTTGCTGAGGATCGCTCCTCGATCAATTGGAAAAAGTACCAGGAGGCTAGAAGAGAGAGAGATGTCTTCTTAGAACAGAGAGCCCAAAAGGAAGAGATTAAAATTAATACTCAATATAGGGGTCTTTATGGGGACTCCACGAAATATTTGGCGAAATTAATTAAAAATAGAAAGAGGAAGAATTATATCTCGTCTATTAAAGAAAACGACACCTTATATACAGATTCAAAGGAGATTAGTAGAGTGCTGTTTTCATTCTATCAAAAGCTATACTCTAGGCAGGTTAGTAATACACAGATACAAGACAGATTTTGGTCTAAAATAAAGCTACCGCAAACTCAAGAAGATGATCTTTCGTTGCTTAATGCTCCAATTAGAGTAGAGGAAATCGGGGACATGATAGATAAGATGCGGTTGAACAAGGCTCCCGGCCCAGATTGTTTTCCGATAGAATTTTATAGATTACTTGCACCAGAAATTATTCCCACCTTAGAAAAGCTATTTAATAGTTATTACCGTTCGGATAATTCCATCTCTTCTTATTTCTCAGCTGCAAATATCACGTTAATCCTCAAGAAAGGCAAAAAACCAGAGGACCCAGCCTCCTATAGGCCTATATCCGTGTTGAACACAGATTATAAAATACTGATGGCGATCTTAGCAGACAGACTTTCCTCATTCTTGGGTAATATTATCCATACAGATCAGTCGGGCTTTATGAAATCTAGGACTTCTATGAAAAACATTCATAAGATAGTGACTTGTCTTGACTATTTTTACTACCGAAAAGAAAGGAAAAAAAATAATAACTTCTCTGAGGATTTCGCTATTTTATCGTTGGATGCCGAAAAAGCTTTCGATGCTATTGCTTGGGATCATCTTTTCAAATCATTAGAGGAATTTGGTTTTAAGAATCAATTCCTACAATTTATCCGAAAAATATATAGAAATCCAATTTCACACCTGATCGTGAATGGTGTCCTCTCGCAAAAGATTATTCTGGGAAGAGGAACAAGACAAGGGTGCCCGTTATCGCCCCTCTTATTCAACCTGGCTTTAGAACCTTTAGCTATCCGTTTACGAAGTATATTAGAAGGAATTAAGATGGGCTCTTATTCTCTTAGGACACTTTTATATGCCGACGATCTAGTATTATTTTTAAAGAAATCATCTGTTTCAATACCAACTGCATTACAATGTCTAGATGAGTTTAGCTCCTTTGCGGGATATAAAATTAATTTTAATAAAAGTGAACTCATGTGGATTATTAAATTAAGAAATAGCCTGAATGAACATCCTTTCAAAGAAGTCAAAGCAATTACATATCTTGGCATAATACTACATAAAAACCCGAGGAATTGGTATCGACTTAATTTTTTACCACTGTTTCAGAAGGCTAAAGCAGATTTGGAGCTATGGAAGGCATTTCAACTCTCTATTACGGCACGTATTAATTTAATTAAGACAATTATTTTCCCGCGATTACTTTATCCTCTTCAGAATCTTCCATTGTTTATCCTTAGTAAGGATTTGCGTAAATTAAATTCCTCCTTCTCCAAATTTATCTGGAGCGGTAGGAGACCACGTATATCGTTGGAGAAATTCACGCAGAAATTTGAAGTCGGAGGTCTTGCTCTTCCTAACCTTAAGTTATATAATTGGGCCTGTTTAAGTAAAACAGCTCTGGATTGGATTGTAGAAAAGGAGCTGGTGTCATCCTTAGAGATTGAGAATTATATGGTCTCTCCTTTTTCTTTAAAAGCAATCTTGCATTGCCCGCCTCAATCTTTACCAAATAATATAACTACGCTTATGTCCATTAGTAATGCAGCGGCGGCCTGGCAAAGGTGCTGCACATTACTTGAAGTGAATTTTACATTTTCGGCATTTATGCCAATTACTGGAAATCCACAATTTATACCGGCTATTAAGCAATCAATATTTAGTGAATGGGCTGAGAAAGACCTTAAATATGTTTGCCAGATCCTTTCACAAGACGGGCAAATAATCTCTTTTGAGATGCTATCCCAACATTTTCATCTAGCCAGATCTAATTTCTTTGCATATCTTCAGCTGCGTCATCTTATTAATTCTCGAAAATGGGATAGGAGCGGATTTAGTGCATGGTCGGATCTCAATATATGCCTTCAAAGATTTTCGATAGGTAATTCCTCTATATCTCTTATGTATGATATTATGCTCTCTAAACAAACATTAATCCTTCTAGATAAATTGGTCGCAAAGTGGACTCCTTTTTTTCCGGCATTAGATTCTGGGAAAATTAAACAAAGTATGATTAACTTAAAGAAATGTGAAATTCCACGGAGCTGGAGAGAATCCCATTTAAAGCTTGTTAATAACTACTATTTATCCCCTTTGAGAATGATGAATTTATATCCGACTAACGAGGGGGTTTGTACCCGCTGCAAGAAACCTAAAGCGGATATTTTACATATGTTCTGGTATTGTCCAAAGATTATTCAAGTATGGCGGAAGTTGGAATATTGGTTTAATGTATTATATAAGACAACTGTTATTCTGTCACCCAAGGAAATAATATGGTTAGAAGTTCCTAATAACAAGGGTTTTCAAGTTAATGTCTTAAACACTATTATTTTAGCTGTTAGACAGCAGATTGTTAAACATTGGCAATCTAATGCAGCGATGGGATTAACCCAGATGTTACAACAGATTCAAAATCAAATTATCTATGAATCATTTCATTTAAAAACCGCCTCTGAAAGAAGAATAAAATCCTTTCTAGTTGGTTGGCTACCAATTATCCAATCGTATCCTGCAGTTATACAAAAAGCCATTTTGACCCCATTTCTCTCCTCAAACTCTTTCATGGATTTAGTAGCCCTGGATCTCTTTCCACATTCATGGATAACTGGGTACAGAACAGTTTAAGGAGAGATAAAGATAATTAGTGCTAAAAAGGGCGTTAGGAGGGCTTTTTTTTTTTTTTTTTTTTTTCTGTTATTGTTGTTGCTGTTTGTATGGTAGGTTGACTGGGTTTATTGTTTATTGTTAGTGAAAAATTTCCAACAGCATATATAAATGAATTATATGAGAATATCTTGTTATTTCTTTCTTTGAATTATATGAGAATATCTTGTTATTTCTTTCTTTATCCTACAATTGGATGTATATAAGAAGAGATCTTCTGTTTTAATCTTATGTTATCTTGTCCTGTGTTTTACACCTGACCCTGCGTGGTGTACAAAGGTGAAAATGTATGTAACTATGTTTGCTGTTGGATATATAAATAAAGAATAAAAAAAAAAAAAAGAAAGTTACATTTAAGCCTAACACCCTAACATAAACCCTTAGTCTAAACACCCCTAATCCGTCGCCCCTGACATCGCCGACACTAATAAAAGTTATTAACCCCTAATCCGCCACTCCCCGCCAACATCGCAGACACTAATAAAAGTTATTAACCCCTATCTCGCCGCTCCCTGACATTGCCGACACTAATAAAAGTTATTAACCCTAATCCGCCGCTCCCTGACATCGCCAACACTAAATGTAATTATTAACCCCTATTCCGCCGCACCCGACATCGCCGACACCTAAATAACCCTATTAACCCCTAAACTGCTGCCCCATTGCAAAACAATAAATAAAACTATTAACCCCTAAACCTTACATCACCCTAACTTTAAATTATAAATTACAATATAACTATCTTAAAATAAATAAAAACGTACCTGTGAAATAAAAAAAAACAAAGTTTAAACTATAAATTAACCTAACATAACTATTCTAATAAAATTTTAAAACCTAAAAATTAAAAAAACATAATTTATGTAAGAACTTACCTGATAAATTCTTTTCTTTCATATTGGCAAGAGTCCATGAGCTAGTGACGTATGGGATATGCAATCCTACCAGGAGGGGCAAAGTTTCCAAAACCTCAAAATGCCTATAAATACACCCCTCGTCCCACCCACAATTCAGTTTAACGAATAGCCAAGTAGTGGGGTGATAAAGAAAGGAGTAAAAAGCATCAACAAAGAAATTGGGAATAATTGTGCTTTATACAAAAAATCATAACCACCATAAAAAGGGTGGGCCTCATGGACTCTTGCCAATATGAAAGAAATGAATGTATCAGGTAAGTTCTTACATAAATTATGTTGTCTTTCATGTAATTGGCAAGAGTCCATGAGCTAGTGACGTATGGGATATCAAATATCCAAGATGTGGAACTCCACGCAAGAGTCACTAGAGAGGGAGGGATAAAAAAATAAACAGCCAAATGTTGAAAAAATAATCCACAACCCAAATATAAGTTATTCTTATGAAGAAAAGAAAAACTGAAAATAGTAGCAGAAGAATCAAACTGAAGCAGCTGCCTGAAGAACTTTTCTACCAAAAACTGCTTCAGAAGAAGCAAATACATCAAAATGGTAGAATTTAGTAAATGTATGCAAAGAGGACCAAGTCGCTGCTTTGCAAATCTGATCAATTTAAGCTTCATTCTTAAAAGCCCACAAAGTGGAGAAAGATCTAGTTGAATGAGCTGTAATTCTCTGAGGTGGGGCTTGACCCAACTCCAAATAAGCTTGATGAATCAAAAGCTTTAACCAAGAGGCCAAGGAAATAGTAGAGGTCTTCTGACCTTTCCTAGGACCAGAAAATATAAGAAATAGACTAGAAGTCTTCCTGAAATCTTTAGTAGCATCAACATAATATTTCAAAGCTCTTACAACATCCAAAGAATGTAAGGATCTTTCCAAAGGATTCTTAGGATTAGGACACAAGGAAGGGACAACAATTTCTCTATTAATGTTGTTAGAATTCACAACCTTAGGTAAAAATTCAAATGAAGTCCGCAAAACCGCCTTATCCTGATGAAAAATCAGAAAAGGAGATTCACAAGAAAGAGCAGATAGCTCAGACACCCTTCTAGCTTTCCAAGAAAGTAGTTTAATGTCCAAATAATGCATAGGCTGAAACGTAGGAGCCTGTAACGCCTTCAAAACCAAATTAAGACTCCAAGGAGGAGAAATTGATTTAATGACGGGCTTAATGCGAACTAAAGCCTGTACAAAACAGTGAATATCAGGAAGAGTAGCAATCTTTCTGTGAAGTAAAACAGAAAGAGCAGAGATTTGTCCCTTCAAGGAACTTGCAGACAAACCCCTATCCAAACCATCCTGGAGAAACTGTAAAATTCTAGGAATTCTAGAAGAATGCCAAGAGAATTTATGAGAAGAACACCATGAAATGTAAATCTTCCAAACTCGATAATAAATCTTCCTAAAGACAGATTTACGAGCTTGTAACATAGTATTAATTACTGAGTCAGAGAAACCTCTATGACTTAATACTAAGCATTCAATTTCCATACCTTCAAATTTAATGATTTGAGATCCTGATGAAAAATGGACCTTGAGACAGTAGGTCCAACCTTAACGGAAGTGGCCAAGGTTGGCAACTGGAAATCCGAACAAGATCCGCATACCAAAATCTGTGGGGCCAAGCTTGAGCCACCAGCAACACAAACGATTGTTCCATGATGATCTTGGAGATCACTCTCGGAAGAAGAACTAGAGGCGAGAAGATATAAGCAGGTTGATAACACCAAGGAAGTGTCAGCGCATCCACTGTTTCCGCCTGAGAATCCCTGGACCTGGACAGGTATCTGGGAAGTTTCTTGTTTAGATGAGAGGCCATCAGATTTATTTCTGGAAGACCCGACATCTGAACAATCTGAGAAAACACATCTGGATGGAGAGACCTCTCCCCTGGATGTAAAGTCTGACGGCTGAGATAATTCGCCTCCCAATTGTCTACACCTGGGATATTAACCACAGAAATTAGACAAGAGCTGGATTCCAACCAAACAAGTATCCGAGATACTTCTTTCATAGCTAGGGGACTGTGAGTCCCACCCTGATGATTGATATATGCCACCGTTGTGATATTGTCTGTCTGAAAACAAATGAACGGTTCTCTCTTCAACAGAGGCCAAAACTGAAGAGCTCTGAGAATTGCACGGAGTTCTAAAATATTGATTGGTAATCTCGCCTCTTGAGATTTCCAAACTCCTCTTGCTGTCAGAGATCCCCAGACAGCTCCCCAACCTGAAAGACTCACATCTGTTGTGATCACAGTCCAGGTTGGCCGAACAAAAGAGGAACCTTGAACTAAACGCTGGTGATTTAACCACCACGTCAAAGAGTGTTGAACATTGGGATTTAAGGATATTAATTGTGATATCTTTGTATAATCCCAGCACCATTGATTCAGCATGCAAAGCTGGGGAGGTCTCATGTGAAAATGAGCAAAAGGATGCTGCAGTCATGAGGCCTAAAACTTCCATGCACATAGACACTGAAGGGAATGACTGAGACTGAAGGTGCCGACATGCTGCAACCAATTTCAAACGTCTCTTGTCTGTTAAAGACAGAGTCATGGACACTGAATCTATTTGGAAACCTAAAAAAGGTGACCCTTGTCTGAGGAATTAAAAAACTTTTTGGTAAATTGATCCTCCAACCATGTTTTTGAAGAAACAACACAAGTTGATTTGTGTGAGATTCTGCAGAACGTAAAGACTGAACTAGTACCAAGATATCATCTAAATAAGGAAACACCGCAATACCCTCTTTTCTGATTACAGAGAGTAGGGCACCCAGAACCTTTGAAAAGATTCTTGGAACTGTTGCTAGGCCAAATGGAAGAGCAACTAATTGGTAATGCTTGTCTAGAAAAGAGAATCTTAGGAACTGATAATGTTCCGGATGAATCGGAATATGAAGGTAAAAATCCTGCAAGTCTATTGTAGACATATAATGTCCTTGCTGAACAAAAGGCAGAATAGTCCTTATAGTTGCCATCTTGAAAGTTGATACTCTTACATAACGATTCAAAATTTTCAGATCCAGAACTGGTCTGAATGAATTTTCTCTCTTTGTGACAATGAATAGATTTGAATAAAACCCCAGGCCTTGTTCCTGAAAAGGAACCGGCATGATTACCCCTGAAACCTCCAAATCTGAAACACACTTCAGGAAAGCCTGAGCTTTTATTGGATTCACTGGGATGCGTGAGAGAATAAATCTCCTCACAGGAGGTCTTACTCTGAATCCAATTCGGTACCCCTGAGAGACAATGCTCTGAATCCATTGATTTTGGACAGAATTTATCCAAACATCCTGGAAAAACCTTAATCTGCCCCCTACCAGCTATGCTGGAATGAGGGCCGCACCTTCATGCGGACTTAGGGACTGACTTTGGTTTCTTGAAAGTCTTGGATTTATTCCAATTTGAGGAAGGCTTCCAATTGGAAACAGATTCCTTGGGGGAAGGATTAGGTTATTGTTCCTTATTTTGTCGAAAGGAACGAAAACGATTAGAAGCCTTAGATCTACCCTTAGGTTTTTTTATCCTGATGCAAAAAAAAACTCCTTTCCCCCCAGTAACAGTTGAAATAATAGAATCCAACTGAGAACCAAATAAATTATTACCTTGGAAAGAAAGAGATAGTAATCTAGACGTCATATCAGCATTTCAAGATTTAAGCCACAAAGCTCTTCTAGCTAAAATAGCTAAAGACATGGATCTAACATCAATTTGATAATATCAAAAATGGCATCACAAATAAAATGATTAGCACGTTGCAGTAAGCGAACAATGCTAGATATGTCAGAATCCAATTCTTGTTGCGATAAATTCTCCAACCAAAAAGTTGAAGCAGCTGCAACATCAGCCAAAGTAATTGCAGGCCTAAGAAGATGACCTGAATATAAATAGGCTTTCCTTAGATAAGATTCAAGCTTCCTATCTAAAGGATCTTTAAAGGAAGTACTATCTTCCATAGGAATAGTGGTTCGTTTAGCAAGAGTAGAAATAGCCCCATCAACTTTGGGGATTTTTTCCCAAAACTCTATTGCAACCGCTGGTAAAGGATACGATTTTCTAAACCTTGCAGAAGGATTAAAAGGAGTACCTGGCTTATTCCATTCCTTAGAAATCATGTCAGAAATAGCACCAGTAATAGGAAAAACCTCTGGAGTAACCACAGTAGGTTTAAAAACAGCATTTAAATGTTTACTAGTTTTAATATCAAGAGGACTAGTATCCTCAATATCCAAAGTAATTTTAACAAAGAACGCATATACTCTATTTTAAATAAGTAGATTTGTCAGTGTCAATGTCTGAGGAAGGATCTTCTGAATCAGATAGATCCTCATCAGAAGTGGATAATTCATTATGTTGTCGGTCATTTGAAATTTTATCAACTTTATGAGAAGTTTTAAAAGACCTCTTACGCTTATTAGAAGGTGGAAATGCAGACAAAGCCTTCTGAATAGAATCAGTAACGAATTCTTTAAAATTCACAGGTATATCATGTACATTAGAAGTTGAAGGAACTGCAACTGGCAATGTACTATTACTAATGGACACTCTATCTGCATGTAAAAGTTTATCATGACAACTAACACAAATGACATTAGGAGATATAATCTCCACTATTTTACAAACAATGTCAGGCAGCAAAGTTCCAGCAGATACTTCTGAGGCAGGATCAAATTGAGACATCTTGTAGAATGTAAAAGAAAAAACAACATAAAAAGCAAAATTATCAATTTCCTTATATGACAGTTTCAGGAATGGGAAAAAATGCAAATAGCATATCCCTCTGATCAAGAGGCAAAAGCAATGGGGCAATAAATAATGGAAAAAATTTGGCGCCAAGTATGACGCAAAACGTAACTAGAAAATTTTTTGGCACCAACCATGTCCAGAAGTGACACACTTGCGTCACTAACGACGCAACCCTGTGTGAACCACTGCGTCAACTACGACGCCAGAAATGACGAACTTGTGTCAACGGACATGCCCTTTTCGCGCCAAAAAATTCTCGCGCCAAGAATGACGCAATAAAGTGTGGCCTTTAGCGCACCCGCGAGCCTAAGACAGCCCACAATTTAAAACAAGTAGTCAATTGAAAAAAAAGACTAAACCCCAGGTAAGAAAAATATTTCATCAATATTAACTTTCCCAAATATGAAACTGACAATCTGCAAAAGGACATACATGAACCTGACTCATGGCAAATATAAGTACAATTCATATATTTAGAACTTTATATAAATGCATAAAGTGCCAAACCATAGCTGAGGTGTCTTAAGAAATAAAAACATACTTACCAAAGACACCCATCCACATATAGCAGATAGCCAAACCAGTACTGAAACAGTTATCAGTAGAGGTAATGGTATATGAGAGTATATCGTCGATCTGAAAAGGGAGGTAGGAGATGAATCTCTACGACCGATAACAGAGAACCTATGAAATAGACCCCCGTTAGGAAAATCACTGCATTCAATAGGTAATACTCTCCAGGTCCCTCTGACATTCGCTGTACTCTGAGAGGAATCGGGCTTCAAAATACTGAGAAGCGCATGTCAACGTAGAAATCTTAGCAAAAACTTACTTCACCACCTCCATAGGAGGCAAAGTTTGTAAAACTGAATTGTGGGTGTGGTGAGGGGTGTATTTAAAGGCATTTTGAGGTTTGGAAAACTTTGCCCCTCCTGGTAGGATTGTATATCCCATCACTAGCTCATGGACTTTTGCCAATTACATGAAAGAAATCTAAATTACAAATTTAAAAAAGCTAACACTACAGAAAAAAAATCTAAAATTACAAAAAATACACTAAATTAGGAAAAATAAAAAACTTACAAAAAAATTACAAAGTTCCCCCAACAGTAAAAACCCACCACCAAACTCTAAAAAAAAACTAAGCTACCCATTGCCCCTAAAGGGGCATTTGTATGGGCATTGCCCTTAAAAGGGCATTCAGCTCTTTTTCATTGCCCCTAAAAGACAATCAGCTCTTTTACACTTTGCCCAAAGCCCTAATCTGAAAAAACCCACCCCAAAAAATACCTAACACTAGCCCCAGAATAGCTACTTACTGTTGCTGAAGTCCGGAGATCCAGGTGGGGAGAAGTCTTCATCCAGGCGGTGAAAAGTCTTCATCCAGGCTACGACATCTTCATCCATCACGGCGGCATCTTTTATCTTCATCCCGGCGTTGTGGAGCAGAGCTATCCTGGATCAGCGATGACATCCTGCGCGGAGGGTCCTCTTCATACGGTCACCGCCGTACACTGAAGTTGAATGCAAGGTACCAGTTTCAAGATGGCCTACCTTGCATTCCTATTGGCTGATTTGATTCTTCAAATTCAAATCAGCCAATAGGATGAGAGCTTCTGAAATCCTATTGGCTGTTCAAATCACCTTTTAAGGGCTATTTGTAGTTTATTGTAGGTTAGGGGGTGTTTTTATTTTGGGGGGCTTTTTATTTTTATAGGGCTATTAGATTAGATGTAATTGTTTTTATTTTTGATCATTTCATTTATTTTTGTAATCTTAGATTTTTTTTATTTTTTTTCGTAGGATTATTTTGTTTAAAATTTGTAATTTAGGTTTTTCAATTTTCGCGTAGTGTTTGGATTTTTTTAATTTGTAATTTAGGTTTTTTAATTGGTATTTTTTTATTTTATTAGAATAGTAATGCTAGGTTAATTTAAAGTTTAATGTTAGGTTTATTTGTATTTCACAGGTACGTTTTTATTTATTTAAATATAGTTATATTGTAATTCTAATTTAAAGTTAGGGGGTATTATGTTAAGGGGTTAATAGTTTAATTTAGTGTTTTGCGATGTGGGGGGTGGTGGTTTAGGGGTCAATAGATTTAGTTTAGCAGTTACGATGTGGGGGGCTGGCGGTTTAGGGGTTAATAGGTTTATTTAGTGGCGGCGATGTCGGGCAGATGTCAGTATGGATCGTGTCGGTATAGGCTGTAGCACAAGCTTTTTAGCCTAAACGCACAACCTGTAATATGGGCGCTATGAAAATCTAGCCATCAAACGTAATTTTTTTGAGTGCGGAATGGACGTTGCGTTACAGGCTAAAATGCTTGTTGTATAGCTATACCTCCGCGACTCGTAATATGCGTTCCTGGCCATTCCAGCATAATGGCCAATTTTTCATCGTTAAAAGCCGTAACGCAAAACTCGTAATCTAGCCGATTGCTATTTATACTGATACAGGGAGTGCAGAATTATTAGGCAAATTGTATTTTTGAGGATTAATTTTATTATTGAACAACAACCATGTTCTCAATGAACCCAAAAAACTCATTAATATCAAAGCTGAATAGTTTTGGAAGTAGTTTTTAGTTTGTTTTTAGTTATAGCTATTTTAGGGGGATATCTGTGTGTGCAGGTGACTATTACTGTGCATAATTATTAGGCAACTTAACAAAAAAACAAATATATACCCATTTCAATTATTTATTTTTACCAGTGAAACCAATATAACATCTCAACATTCACAAATATACATTTCTGACATTCAAAAACAAAACAAAAACAAATCAGTGCCCAATATAGCCACCTTTCTTTGCAAGGACACTCAAAAGCCTGCCATCCATGGATTCTGTCAGTGTTTTGATCTGTTCACCATCAACATTGCGTGCAGCGGCAACCACAGCCTCCCAGACACTGTTCAGAGAGGTGTACTGTTTTCCCTCCTTGTAAATCTCCCATTTGATGATGGACCACAGGTTCTCAATGGGGTTCAGATCAGGTGAACAAGGAAGCCATGTCATTAGATTTTCTTCTTTTATACCCTTTCTTGCCAGCCACGCTGTGGAGTACTTGGACGCGTGTGATGGAGCATTGTCCTGCATGAAAATCATGTTTTTCTTGATGGATGCAGACTTCTTCCTGTACCACTGCTTGAAGAAGGTGTCTTCCAGAAACTGGCAGTAGGACTGGGAGTTGAGCTTGACTCCATCCTCAACCTGAAAAGGCCCCACAAGCTCATCTTTGATGATACCAGCCCAAACCAGTACTCCACCTCCACCTTGCTGGCGTCTGAGTCGGACTGGAGCTCTCTGCCCTTTACCAATCCAGCCACGGGCCCATCCATCTGGCCCATCAAGACTCACTCTCATTTCATCAGTCCATAAAAATCAGTCTTGAGATATTTCTTGGCCCAGTCTTGACGTTTCAGCTTGTGTGTCTTGTTCAGTGGTGGTCGTCTTTCAGCCTTTCTTACCTTGGCCATGTCTCTGAGTATTGCACACCTTGTGCTTTTGGGCACTCCAGTGATGTTGCAGCTCTGAAATATCGCCAAACTGGTGGCAAGTGGCATCTTGGCAGCTGCACGCTTGACTTTTCTCAGTTCATGGGCAGTCATTTTGCGCCTTGGTTTTTCCACACGCTTCTTGCGACCCTGTTGACTATTTTGAATGAAACGCTTGATTGTTCGATGATCACGCTTCAGAAGCTTTGCAATTTTACGAGTGCTGCATCCCTCTGCAAGATATCTCACTATTTTTTACTTTTCTGAGCCTGTCAAGTCCTTCTTTTGACCCATTTTGCCAAAGGAAAGGAAGTTGCCTAATAATTATGCACACCTGATATAGGGTGTTGATGTCATTAGACCACACCCCTTCTCATTACAGAGATGCACATCACCTAATATGCTTAATTGGTAGTAGGCTTTCGAGCCTATACAGCTTGGAGTAAGACAACATGCATAAAGAGGATGATGTGGTCAAAATACTCATTTGCCTAATAATTCTGCACTCCCTGTATACTTTAGATCACACTTTGATATTTTATATTAGACTTTAAACAGTATTTTACACGTCATCATGCAGCATAGCCCTTTGGCAAATTGCCCCAGCAGCCTACCTTGTCTACCAGCTGCCTTTTATGCAGCAGCCAGGATCTAAACCTTTACCTTGTCACTTCCAGCTCTACCTGACAGATAGTTGTGTTGCCGGCTCTGTCAAGAAACTATAGCACAAGATTAATTGAGGAGCATTACTTGTGCACTACGGTCCTTAAAGGGATAGTAAACACCAAAAATGTTATTGTTTAAAAATATAGATAATCCCTTTATTTGCCATTCCCCAGTTTTCCATAACCTACATTGAAATATATACATTTTACCTCTGTAATTACATTGTATCTAAGCTTCTGCAGGCTGCTTCCTTATCTCAGATCTTTTGACAGACTTGTATTTCAGGCTATTACAGTAGTGCTGACTGTTAAATAACTTCACATGCGTGAGCACAGTGTTATCTATATGAAACACGTGAATTAACGCCCTCTAGCTGTGGAAAACTGTCAAATGCATTCAGATGAGAGGCGACCTTCAAGGGCTTAGAAATTAGCATATGAGCCTACCTAGGTTTAGCTTTCAACTAAGAATAACAAGAGAACAAAGCAAATTTGATGATAAAAGTACAATAGAAAGTTGCTTAAAATTGCATGCCCTATGTGAATCATGAAAGTTTAATTTGGACTTTACTATCCCTTTAAAGGAAGTTTTATACAGTATAAAACAGATTTAATGTAACCTAACGCTTTTTATGCTGCATGTGCTGTAAGTGTCCCAGAGAAGATATGCATTGGATTGAAATGCTATAGAGAGGAAAAGAGGCTGTGTCAGCTGTGGGTGGCCTGAGAGGGTGGAAGAATGTGTAGGCTATGAGGCCCATTTATCAAGCACCGATTGGAGCTTGAGGGCCGCGTTTCTGGCGAGCCTGAAACAGCAGTTATGAAGCAGCTAAAGCAGTCTAAAGACCGCTGCTCCATAACCATGTCCGCCTGCTCTGAGCAGGCGGACAGACATTGCCACAATTCAACCCGATTGAGTACGATCGGGTTGATTGACACCCCTCTGCTGGCCGCCGATTGGCCGCGAATCTGCAGAGGGCGGCGTTGCACCAGCAGCTCACAAGAGCTGCTGGTGCAATGCTGAATACGGAGAGCGTATTGCTCTCCGCATTCAGCGAGGTCTGGCGGACCGGATCCGCACTGTTGGATCAGGTCTGACAGACCTTTGATAAATAGGCCACAATGGGTTTTCCTGGTGTCAATAGCAACAAAGCAACAGGGTATAATCTCACTGTTTTGTATGTGTTGTTTTGTAATGGAGAGGGTGATGTAGCTGTCTCTTTCTGCACAAAAATGAAATCCACACATATTAAAGAAACGTGAAACCCAATCTTTTTTTCAAGATTCAGATAGAGCATGCAATTTAAGCAAATTCCTGATTTACTCCTATTATCAATTTATCTTAGTTCTCTTGGTATTTTTATTTGAAAAGGCAGGAATATAAGCTTAGGAGCTGGCCCATTTTTGGTTCAGCACCTGGGGAGCACTTTCTGGCTGGTGGCTAAATGCACTACTGGGAGCTAGCTGAACACATTGTGTAAGCCAATGACAAGAGGTAATTAAGTGCAGCCACCAATCAGCAGCTAACTCCCAGAAATGAATTGCTGCTCCTGAGCCTACTTACATATGCTTTTCAACAAAGGATACAAAAAGAACAAAGCAATTAGATAATATAAGTAAATTGGAAAGTTGTTTAAAAGTGTATGCTCTGTCTGAATTGTGAAAGAAAAATGTTGGGTTTTAATGTTCCTTTAATATTTAATCCACTAGACCAGGGCTGCTTAAATTATGGTCCAAGACCACATTTGGCTTTTTAATGGATTTTGTGTGTGCCTCAGTGAAGATAAGCAGAAAACAGAGATCAGTAACTTGTTAATTATATTTTTTGTAGATTAGAGTAGTATGCTGTTAAATTAAAGTTTTAAAGAACCAGTAAATACAGTAGACGTGCCTAATCAACAAATGAATGATAAGTTTTTAAATGAGTTGTACTTTTTTTTTTAATGACAAATATCAATTTATGTGTATTTCTATTCCTCCTGTATCATGTGACCACAAATGCATATATGTATATACTGTGAATACCTGCACATGCTCAATAGGAGCTGGTGACTCAAAAAGTTTAAATATAAAAAGACTGTGCACATTTTGTTAATGGAAGGTAATTGGAAAGTTGTTTAAAATGTCATGCTCGGGGGGCGGAGCCAACCGGGCAAGTAAGCAGTCGCATAAGCCTACAGCTCCGGCAAAACTACATAGCACGCTTGTTCTTGGAACTGACAAGAGAGCTTTGGAACTAAACTGCAGACGTCTCATACATCACTGACACCAGTGGATCTAGTTTTTAGCCAGTGCGTAGATTTTTAGAGACTTACTTCGTCTATAGCCGGAATCTTACTTGCCACTAAGGAGGGTTGGCAGCCATCTTGACTGCAGCGTACTTCCACCTGGAGGCACCGCAGATCCAGAGACTATCAGAATTACATTGGGGCTTTATTACAACGGCCCACAAGTGTCCATCGCAAATGGAGGAGCTCTGTTAAACATGGGCTGTAATTGGCCCGCATTTTATCCGGACAGCTCGCAATCATAGCCCAGTACATCGGGCCTAGTGCATCAGAAAAGGCCTTAGTGCTGACATGGGCATCTACTATAAGTGCCTCACGGCTGGTATTTGTTAACTGCACAACGCAGAGCCTGGTTTCCCTTACAGTACAGGAGTCTGGAAACGGAGCCGACTATTAACAGTGGAACCCTAACCTTCATCCCTTTACACCACAAAGTTACTAAGTACTAAATACTTATTATTATTCATGTGAACTTACTCTTCCAAAAAGGTTGTAAGGTTTTTCATCAATTTATTATACTCTCTCCTTTACAATGCTTTCCAACAAAAAAGTAACCCCTTGTACTTTTTTTCTTTATAATGTTCTTCAAAGAAGAGTTGAGTGAAGTTGTTTCTTTATACTTATATTCTTATAGGCCAATTCGATGTCTAACTAAATGGGCATTTCCGCACAATGTTTTACTAAAAATGGTTTGCGCTAAAAGTCCCATAACACACTAATAGGCCCATCTGATTGGATCTAATGCACAGGCATGATATTACAGCTTTGGGTTTTTTCACATGTTCACACTGTCTTAGAATAAGCTTATATTGCTGTATTCAATTACTATATATATCTAATATTGGATCAAACTTTTATACCACAATGTTTACTCATTATTATTCATGTAAAACTACTCTTCCAAACAGGTTGCAAGATTTTCCATTGACTTATTATATTCTCTTCTTTACAATGCTTTCTAACAAAAAGTTAAGATAATTTGTTCCTCTGAATATATACTTATTGAGGTTTAACTGATGTCTCATTAAATAGGCCTTTCTAATTAATCTTTTAATATAGGGTTTTTTGTTAGATTGTTTTATGTTACACTTATAAGATTACCTAATTGGAATCTGTGCGGAGACATGATATTATGATCTATTTGCCTTGGTTTTTTCACATGTTTATGCTGTTCGGGGTAAAGTCCATATTGTTGCATTCAAAAGTTATATGCACCCAAAGTTGAACAAAACTTTTTTATTACAATGTTCATATGTTATTACCTATATAGGATTATTTACTCAAAAGTTCACACTGAAGTCATAATATACATGCTTTAATAAATATGATACGAGGTTTATACCTGACTACTCTACAAATACTATACATCACACACATTAACATTCAACAACGCACACCATGTCGACCTAACTATTCTTCACAACTCTATAGCAACCCCTCCTAATAATTAACTCACTTCTTCTCCCCCCCTTCCCCCCTTTTTTTTCTTATCTCTTTCCTTACCCCTTGGTGTGTGGGTCCCCCATCTATCCTCCCAATACCCTCTAGCTGTTTAATTAACTTCAACCTCTGTACTTTACTAATCTATTACACATTAATTACTCAAACAGTGAGCGAAAACTTCTCCCGGTTGGCTCCATATTTCTCTCCCTCCATTAACATATAGCACTCTGGTTATTTGAATCCTAACCAGAGGCTAAATTTGCGGTTTCCCTTGAAACAAACTGCTAACAATACAAACTCAAAATATTTTCAACAACACCCCTGGTCAATACAGTTTCACTACAACTCTCAGACAACGAACTAGTATTTTATTTGAGATTCAGATATTGACACAGGAGGAAGAGGAAGGCCATAGAAATAAGAATCTCTTTCCCCTTGTGTGGATTTTTTTTTCTTCTTTCTCTTGTGCCCGCAGCTCCTCTAGATGGCAGTAACTTGTGCTACCCATAATGTTAGGGGTCTCAACTCCCCCACTAAGCGGAGCCTTCTGCTCTGTTTGGTTAAACATCTACAAGCAAAAATAGTATTCTTGCAGGAGACTCATCGCCTAGCTAAGGACCCCCCACCATTAAAACTATACTATTCCCAATAATTGAAACAGCATCCTACACTAAAAATTCTAGAGGGGTAGCCATCCTAGTTCATAAAGACATCACCTATGAAAGAGCCATGATAGATTCGGATCCTCAAGGATACTTTCTAATAATAGTTTATAAATTAGATGGGAACCTACACACCTTGGCTTCATATTATGACCCCAACATAAAACATATCAAACACTTTAAAAAGTTTTAAGGAGGCTTGGAAAAAAACAAGCAGGGTAACTTAATCATAGCAGGGTTCCTGACTCCAAGGAAGATAAACAAATTCCCAAAAGCCGAAAACTAGATAAATCTATTTCAATTACATCTCAAAAATGTACGTCTCTTTTAGTTCAATTCAATTTGTTCGATGTTTGGTGCTACATTCTACTGCTAAAGATTATATGTATTACTCACCGATTCATGACTCCTATTCTAGGATAGATTTTTTCTTTTGTGCCCCCTGGCTATTAGCTAAAATTAAAGAGTCTAAAATAGGAGATTGCACTTGGTCTGACCACTACCCGGTCACATTGCAACTTTCAACACTGTCTTCATTAACCACTAGACCCCCTTGGCATTTACATGACTTCATACTCTCTATTCCAGGTCTTTAAGATACTATCATTTTAGAAATTCAACAGTTTCTCCAAATAAATGATACGGGGGATGTTGATGAATTCTCCCTGTGGGGAGCACTAAAAGCATATATTAGGGGATTGTTAATTAAAACAGGAATACAAACTAGAAAGTACTCTTCTTAATCCCTAGCACAGCTACATCAAACCCTACGCTCTCTAATAAACCAACACAATCATCCCTAGACCCAAAACTTTTACAGCGCATCACACAAACTAAACATGCCCTGCAAATTTTAGAAAATCATAAAGTCTGAAACCATCTCAGAGATAGTAAACGCCTGTCCTATTCTAAGGGTAACAAAGCAGACTACCTCCTAGTCAGAAAATTGAGAGAGCGCATCACCCAAGCTAGGATACCTTATTTACATGCTAGAGGACTAAAGGTTACAAACCCCAAAGACATAGGTAATGAATTTGCTAATTACTACACCCAACTATACAATCTACATCTCTCTCCAGACCAAGTTAAACCAGATAGAGATTCTATTAATTTGTTTCTTTCCCATCTACGCCTGCCAAGCCTAACACAAGAACAAACCGATAACCTCAATACCCCATTTAGTATAGAAGAAATCAGTAGCGCCATTTCTAAATTAAAACCGCATAAATCCCCAGGACCTGATGGATATACAGACCTTTTCTACAAATCATTTTCTGATCAGTTATCCCCAGTTTAACTAAGAGTCTTTAATAGGGTTGGTCAACTAGGATCCTTCCCAAAAGAATTCTTACAAGCCACGATTATTACCTTACCCAAACCAGGTAAAACACCTGATGCTTGTGCACATTTTAGGCCCCTTTCACTAGATACCAAATTATACACCAATATATTGGCAAACCGGATAAAGGGCATTATTCCATATCTAGTCAATTTGGATTAGGTGGGCTTTACCCAATGGTGGGAGGGATCAGATAATACACGTCGGTTACTCAATATTTTTCTTGAGGCCAGTCTGCTGGGTCAACCTTGCGTAATTTTATCTTTAGATGCTGAAAAGGCATTTGACTGAGTCAACTGGCTTTATTTATTAGAAGTTATACAAAAATTTGGATTCTCACCTACTTTATATACTAAAATTATGGCCTTGTATTCATCCCCAACAACAAAAGTACACGGTTTAGGTTTTTGCTCCCCAGAATTTCCAATAACTAATGGAACACATTAGGGATGTCCCCTTTCCCCTTTGTTATTTGCCCTCGCAATGGAGCCTTAAGCGGAGGCTATTAGATCTTCTCCAGCAATTGATGGGGTACACCTGCATGGTAACACGCAAAAAGTAGCGCTCTTTGCTGATGATCTAACCATATTTTTTATCAAACCCATCATTCCAGCTCTATTCTCTTTACTAAAGAACTTTGCTGCAATTAGCTATTATAAATTAAACTATCCAAAAACATCTGCTTATGCTTTAAATATTCCAAACAAAGAACGGCCAATTTACAAAAACAATTCCCTTTAATAAGGTCAACAGACAAAATAAAACGCCTAGGAGTGTACCTATCCCATGACATCACAGCAATCATTTCATCAAATTTTGACACTCTGTTACAACAATTAAAGGAACTTACAAAGAGTTGGAATTCTCCTAGACTTTCATGGTGGGGCAGATGTGCTGCCAAAAAAAATTAACCTGTTACCTAAAATAACATATATTTTCCGATGTTTGCCAATCCCTATTCCTAAACCCCTCTAATTATTAATTTTCAACGCGTGTGTGGCTCTTTCATTTGGCAAGGTAAATGACCTAGAGTAGCCATGAAATGTTTACATAATCCAGTTACAGCAGGAGGCACCGTCATGCCCAACTTAATTTCATACCACGAAGCAGCTCGATTAGCACATATTTTAGCTTGGGGCACAAATATAACCAATACTAAATGGTCACTACTAGAACAGGACTCAATTGCTGCTTCAATCTCTCTTCAAGATTTAATATGGTTTCCAAAACATGTTAGAAAACCCAATATAACAGGTAATTACATTATTATCTCAAACCTTAAATTCTGGGATAAGATCCACTATAGACAGGAAATATATACCCTCATCCATCCCCAATTCACTCCCTTGTAGGACTGTTAACAGCCCTCCCAGACACTCATATTAACCTAGGGGAGGAAATTAGAATAGACACTGTGCAGGATGTATTTTTAAACGACTCAATTATGACCGCTGCACAGTTTCGAAGTCGGGTTTTCCCTTCACCATTATTCAGCATTTCATTTTTTAGACTAAAAGGTTTTTTAAAATCTTGGGTCTTTCTTACTACACCACAAAGACAAAAACGGGAACAAAGATTGTTAGCCAACGTGTGTGTCCCGGGAATGTTCTCCCTCTATTATATTGATGTGCTACAACCTCCCCTTTTCCATAAAACACCTTACATCAGGCTATGAGAACAAAGCCTTAAATTTAAGGCATCTGACAAAATAGGGCGTTATGCAACTCTTTCTACCAAAAAAGCAGTTCATGGAACCACCCTCTATGAGCTTCACTTTAAAATTCTTACCCAATGGTATCTTAATCCACTCAAACTTTTTCAAATTTACAATATAAACTTACCATTTTGTTTGAGGGGTTGCGGTAAAAAAGGGACATCGGCACACATGTGGTGGAAATGTTCAAAAATTCAAAGACTATGGTCCAAACGTTTCCACTAATGCATGAAATTTGGCATCAATATCAAAGAGAGGCCCCAGGCAGGGTTATTCCATATAATTTCAGAACGAACACTGCCTCGCATACTCAATTTAGGAATATACTTATTCATGGCTGTTAAATTAGCTATTGCTAAAGTCTGGCGCCAGCCTAAGGGCCCTAGATGGAGCCAGGTACTAAGCAATTTAACTCATATTGAATCAATGTAAAGTATGGTCTTTGCTACAAACAACAAAATAGAAACTCACTGTATGAGCTGGGAATTATGGCGACAATGTCAGGGAAACACACTTTAACACCTAGAAGGGGAAAAAATGAATAAAATCACACATATCCAATATTATCTCAACACCACTGAAGATAAACAATACATTCTCGATCTTCTTTGTATTATGGTTTGATATACGAAAGATCTGTGGATGCAAGATTAATAAAAAAAAATCTCTTATTTCCTTACCTCCCCTTTCACTGCAATAGTTTGACATCTATGAGAATTTAAAAACTTCCACCCACTCCAATCGCCTTATCCACAGTGCAAAAGGAAATCATTACATCACTTATTTCATCACTACTATTTCTAGATATCCCACTTTTGGGTATATAAATCAATCCATCAACACTTCATAAACTTGCAAAAATGCAAACTACCTATTTAATCTATACCTAATCCTTCTTCACAATATAGGACCATACTTGAACATATTCCAGTTACTTTTATATTAGGTCCTAAATGTCTAGAAACTAACGGTTAGATTTGGAGTTTTGTCGGTAAAGACTTGTGTTGCTAATGAGCCTTTTTTTCCAGCGCTCCCTTAAGCCAACGCTGGCATTATGAGTTTTCTGAATGGCTGCGTTAACCTCAGAAAAGTGAACGTTGAGCCAAATCTAGCTCCACTTCAACCCTCAATACCAGCGCTGCTTACGGTAGCGTTAAGCTGGAAAAACGTGCTTGTGCACGATTTCCCCATAGGAAACAATGGGGCTGAGCTGGCTGAAAAAAAACCTAACACCTGCAAAAAAGCAGCGTTCAGCTCCTAACGCAGCCCCATTGTTTCCTATGGGGAAACACTTTCTAAGTCTACACCTAACACCCTAACATGAACCCCGAGTCTAAACACCCCTAACCTTACACTTATTAACCCCTAATCTGCCGCCCCCGCTATCGCTGACACCTGCATTATACTATTAACTCCTAATCTGCCGCTCCAGACACCGCCACAACCTACATTATAGCTATGAACCCCTAATCTGCTGTCCCTAACATCGCCGACACCTATATTATATTTATTAACCCCTAATCTATCCCCCCCCCAACATCGCCGCCACCTACCTACACTTATTAACCCCTAATCTGCCGACCGGACATCTCTGCCACTATAATAAATGTATTAACCCCTAAACCGCCACACTCCCGCCTCGCAAACACTATAATAAATTTTATTAACCCCTAATCTCCTGCCTCCAACGTCGCCGCTACTATAATAAAGTTATTAACCCCTAAACCTAAGTCTAACCCTAACAACCCCCTAAGTTAAATATAATTTAAATAAAATGAACTCAAATTATTATAATTAAATAAATTAAATAGTTGTTAATTCTAGGTCAATTCTATTGGCTCATCCAATCAGCCATTCGGATTGAACTTCAATCCGATTGGCTGATTAAATCAACCAATCGGATTTTTCCTACCTTAATTCCGATTGGCTGATAGAATCCTATCAGCCAATTGGAATTCTAGGGGTGCCATCTTGGATGACGTCATTTAAAGGAACCTTCATTCGTCGTTAGGACATCGGAAGAAGAGGATGGCTCCGCATCGGCTGGATAGAAGATGGCTCTGCTCCGCTCCGGAAGGATGAAGATAGAAGATGCCGCCTGGATGAAGATGTCTGCCGGTCCGGATGTCCTCTTCTGCCCGGATAGGATGAAGACTTCTGCCAGTCCGGATGTCCTCTTCTGTCCCATCGGTGGCTGGCTGAAGACGGCTCAAGGTAGGGTGATCTTCAATGGGGTAGTGTTAGGTTTTTTTAAGGTGGGATCGGGTGGGTTTTAAAGTAGGGGTGTGTAGGTGGTGGGTTGTAATGTTGGGGGGGATTGTATTTTTTTTTACAGGTAAAAGAGCTGATTACTTTGGGTCAATGCCCCGCAAAAAGCTCTTTTAAGGGCTGGTAAAAGAGCTAATTACTTTGTAATTTAGTTTAGGGTAGGGAATTTTATTATTTTGGGGGGCTTTTTTATTTTATTAGGGGGCTTAGATTAGGTGTAATTAGATTTCAATTCTTGTAATATTTTTTTTTTTTTGTAATTTAGTGTTTGTTTTTTGTATTATAGTTTAGTTTATTTAATTGTATTTTAGTTTAGATAATTATAGTTAATTTATTTAATTAATTTATTGATAGTGTAGTGTTAGGTGTATTTGTAACTTAGGTTAGGATTTATTTTACAGGTAATTTTGTAATTATTTTAACTAGGTAGCTATTAAATAGTTAATAACTATTTAATAGCTATTGTACCTAGTTAAAATAAATACAAAGTTGCCTGTAAAATAAATATAAATGCTAAAATAGCTACAATGTAATTATTAGTTATATTGTAGCTATATTAGGGTTTATTTTATAGGTAAGTATTTAGTTTTAAATAGGATTAATTTATTTAATTATAGTAATTTTAGTTAGTTTTATTTAAATTATATTTAAGTTAGGGGGGTGTTAGGGTTAGGGTTAGACTTAGGTTTAGGGGTTAATAACTTTATTATAGTAGCGGCAACGTTGGGGGCGGAAGATTAGGGGTTAATAATTGTAGGTAGGTGGCAGCGATGTTAGGGAGGGCAGATTAGGGGTTAATAAATATAATGTAGGTGTCGGCGATGTTAGGGACAGCAGATTAGGGGTTCATAGCTATTTTATTATAGTGGCGGAGATGTCCAGTCGGCAGATTAGGGGTTAATAAGTGTAGGTAGGTGGCGGCGACGTTGGGGGGGGGCAGATTAGGGGTTAATAAATATAATGTAGGTGTCAGCGATGTTAGGGACAGCAATGAAGGGGTTCATAGCTATAATATAGGTGGCGGCGGTGTTTGGTCGGCAGATTAGGGGTTAAATAATTTTATTATAGTGTTTGCGATGTGGGGGGGCCACGGTTTAGGGGTTCATAGGTAGTTTATGGGTGTTAGTGTACTTTGTAGCACTGTAGTTAAGAGCTTTATGTTCGGGTGTTAGCCCATAAAACTCTTAACTACTGACTTTTTTATGCGGTAGGAGTCTTGGAAGTAGAGGCTGTACCGCTCACTTCTTCCAAGACTCATAATACCGGCGTTAGGCAAATACCATTAAAAAGATAGGATATGCAATTGACGTAAGGGGATTTGCGGTAGCCAAAAGTCGTGGAAGAAAAGTGAGTGGTACACCTGTACCTGCCATACTCGTAATACCAGCAGGCGTTAAAAAGCAGCGTTAGGACCCCTTAACGCTGCTTTTTAAGGCTGACGGCGCAGAACTCTAAATCTAGGTGTAAGACTTTATTGAATACGCTGTATATGTACCTCAAACTCACTATGTAAATATCGCTGTCTTTGCACTTATACAGTTTTTTTGATGTTTGTACCATATTTGAAAATTTCAATAAAAAAATAAAAAATTTAAATAAAATATCATGCTCTATCTGAATCTTGAAAGTTTATTTTTGATTTAAGTGTCCCTTTCATACTAAATAATTTCCTATATTTATATATTATTCCTATAATTAACATCTAAAAGTGGTGATTCTAACCTGGGTCTGAGTAGTTATTCTTAGCAAAAGTGTGAGTATAATTATAATGTAAAGTGATTCAACAAGAACTATAAAAATGGCTCTATAGGAGGCGCTTAATGATAAAATACATAAAACATACAAGGTAAAACAAAGTATATACAGATAATGATACACAACAATAACCCTAGTCACAGGATATACTGACCACCCATATATTGTCAGTTCATCAGGGGTTAAATTTCCTGTAGCAATTTCAGGATCACAGTGGCTGCACTCCTCTTTACACGAATGTAGTGGAATAAAACAACAGCATCTAGCAAATATAAGAGAGGCGCCTCATATGTGTATCAGTCACCAAATAGACAAATCAGATAGAAAATGTCAAACACAGGGTAATCACATTTCCATGGAGCACCCTTATTGCTAGTAGAAGCAGGCTGGCAGTATAAAGGTGTGTCAGCTCCCCTCCTCCCAACAGCTGCAAGTAATCCAGGGACAGCTCAAACACACTCACAGTGATGAATCAAACAGTAGGCCCAAAACATATGTGCACCTGGCAATTAGGGCTTGTAAACACTGTTGTAGTTTAAAAAATGATTTATTAAAACCATATAAAATTCAAACAATACAGTGGTAAAAGCTGGTAGGTATACACAGTATGTACCCCCAGATATGCAACGCGTTTCTCAGCAGTTACGCTGTTTCCTCAGGCATAACAATAGCTTTGTATACAAGGATCAATCAGTTGGGATTGATTGATTGTATTATATAATGTAGACATATTTTAGATCTAACACTGTTTTGAAACTGACTGTTTGACACAACAGCTAAAGACTGTTAGTGATTAGATGACATGTTCATTACACCTGTGGTCTCAGAATCTGATTGGATAGGATAGCATTTAAATAAGTGCATTAGTATAGGGTTTGTTATGCCTGAGGAAACAGCGTAACTGCTGAGAAATGCGTTGCTTATCTGGGGTACAGACTGTGTATACCTACCAGCTTTTAACACTGTATTGTTTGAATTTTGTATGGTTTTAATAAATCAGTTTTTAAACTACAACAGTGTTTACAAGCCCTAATTGCCAGGTGCACATATGTGTTGGGCCTACTGTTTGGTTCATCACTTTGAGTGTATATATATTATATTTAAAAAACACAGTATTAGACTAGAAATACTATTTCAAATTCGAATGTTACATTCGAATTCGAATATTACATTTATTAAACACAGTGGTAGACTAGAAATACTATTTTGAATTTGAATGTTACATTCAAATTCGAATGTAGCATTCAAATTTGAATATTACATTTATTAAACACAGTTGTAGACTAGAAATATTATTTTGAATTCGAATGTTACATTCGAATTAAAATGTCGCATTCAAATTTGAATATTATATTTCGAAATTGAATTAGAAAATAGAATGATAGAATGTTATATAAACATTCAAAATTTGATTTGAACAAACAAATGTATCAAAATTCATTTTAAATTTGGATGTTTTAGAAACATTTGCCAATCCCTAACTGCAAGCCTGCTTCTACTAGCACATAAGGGTGCTCTATGGAAATGTGAGTACCCTGTGTTTGACATTTTCTATCGGATTTGTCTATTTGGTGACTGATACACACATGAGGCGCCTCGCTTATATTTGCTAGATAATGTAAAGTGATTCCTGTCCAATTCAACGATAATCACTGCATATAAAAAAGTTTGGGCCTGCAATGCACTAGATGCTACGTTTAGATAAATAAAATGTATTTATCATCATCCTGTGCTGTCTAAAAAATACATGAACACATACAAATAGCAGATTTGCTTTTCTTTAAACAATGGGTCACATGACCTTCAAGATATCATGGGGTTGATCACAATCTATTGGCTATTTGCTCCCAAAAATGCTTTTTGCTTTTCTACCGAATTGGGAACCAAGTTACTTTTATGATCACATTGCTACATGGTTTAACTTGTTAAAAAATTGCTTACAAAGAGAGAAGCACTCTACCAGGAACGAACAACAGCTCAGTAGCTTGTTCTATGGTGAGTTATTACCTAGGAAGGAGCAGCCTCTTTTATCCCAGTTATGCTTTTCAGAGAAGAAAACTTTCCTAAGGCATATCAGTCTGATCCTGCCAATGACGCAGGACAAAATAAAGCGCTAAGCCTAAAGGTTACCACTAGACACTCCCAGGCCACCTCCCTAAAGATGGTCACAATTAGCAATACAAAAATACAAATAAAGAGAGGGCGCTAAATAGCTTGAGGTAACCAACAAATTTATTCCATAGACATCTAGTCAAATATAAAAAATATTAAAAATTGAAAAGGTAGGCAAATATTATAGGTTGTTAATATTCAAAATAGGTAAATACTATAAGCAAGGGACGTCTCCCTGGTAATGTAGTATATAATAATATATGTCAATACAGTTAAAAAGCATGCAAAAAACAGAAGCAAAAAATAAAATGCAATAAAGATTAAACAAAATGGCCAAAATACCACCTTAATAAATAAAGACCACTTAATGTGGGTAACGTTAATATATATAATATAATGATCAAATGTACTTCTCCAACTAGAGATGAGGGAGAAACAACAAGTCTGTGTAGAAAAATAAAAGCAACAACTCCGAAAGTTACTGTGGCCACATGTAACAGAGTAACGACTGAAGACTGAGAGAAACAAATTGTTACAAGTATCAAATCTTCTTAAACTTTGTTGCTTTAAATGAGCAAAACAGTCTTGGTACAGAATATTATGCGGCCCGTCGGACCCCTATAATGACAGGTTGGCAACTTTGTACACCACTGCTCACCTTCAGGGGAAGTCAGAATGATGGCACTCACCCCACTAGACAAACAAAGCAGCCTGCTTGTGTGTATTTAGACTTTCAATCTTACCGGATCACAGATCTGTCAAGTCGGCGTCTCACTGTGATGATTACCACTACTCGCGGCTCTTTGCGTAAGATGTGCCGACAAGATCCGTCAGTTGAAGAGTTCGTGTTCCAAAAATAAAGAGACCCGCACTTAGCGTGTATCACACGCGGGTTGGACTAGGTTTTTAAACGTGGTTCTAGGAGCAGCTGCTATCTTGAAAAAACCCAATATAACGGGTGAAACGTGTTGAAGGAAGTAAAGCTGTTTTCTCCTGTCAAGAACTTATCATCAAACTAGGTACCTAGCCCAACCCGCGCGTGATACACGCTAAGTGCGGGTCACTTTATTTTTGGAACACAAACTCTTCAACTGACGGGATCTTGTCTGCACATCTTACGCAATGAGCCGCGAGTAGTGGTAATCATCACAGTGAGACGCCGACTTGACAGATCTGTGATCCGGTAAGATTGAAAGTCTAAATACACACAAGCAGGCTGCTTTGTTTGTCTAGTGGGGTGAGTGCCGTCATTCTGACTTCCCCTGAAGGTGAGCAGTGGTGTACAAAGTTGCCGACTTGTCATTATAGGGGTCCGGCGGGCTGCATAATATTCTGTACCAAGACTGTTTTGCTAATTTAAAGCAACAAAGTTTAAGAAGATTTGACACTTGCAACAATTTGTTTCTCTCAGTCTTCAGTCGTTACTCTGTTACATGTGGCCACAGTAACTTTCGGAGTTGTTGCTTTTATTTTTCTACACAGACTTGTTGTTTCTCCCTCATCTCTAGTTGGAGAAGTACATTTGATCATTATATTATATATATTAACGTTACCCACATTAAGTGGTCTTTATTTATAAAGGTGGTATTTTGGCCATTTTGTTTAATCTTTATTGTATTTTATTTTTTGCTTCTGTTTTTTGCATGCTTTTTAACTGTATTGACATATATCATTATATACTATATTACCAGGGAGACGTCCCTTGCTTATAGTATTTAACTATTTTGAATATTAACAGCCTATAATATTTGCCTACCTTTTCAATTTTTAATATTTTCGATATTTGGCTAGATGTCTATGGAATAAATGTGTTGGTTACCTCAAGCTATTTAGCGCCCTCTCTTTATTTGTATTTTTGTATTGCTGATCCTGCCAAGTAAGGTCAGTCCAGCCCTAAAATACCAGGCAATTTTCCTCTGAACAAGAAACATGACAACCCCAGACGATCATTTCGGCATTCTATGGGCCTCGTCAGTGAGGTGCAGTCACATTCCTCTAAGCACACTGAGCAAGAAGTCCACACCAGGTTTCCCCCGTCACCCTTAGGGAGACCTCCCAAGGGTCATAAAAACTGCTTCTTGGGTGGTAACTAGCCATAGAAAAGCTATTATGCTATTGTTCATTCCCAGGTTGAGCGCTTCTCTCTTTTTATTTATGTTAATTTGTTAAAACTCTGCGCCAAAAACATAATTTATGCTTACCTGATAAATTCCTTTCTTCTGTAGTGTGATCAGTCCACGGGTCATCATTACTTGTGGGATATTAACTGCTCCCCTACAGGAAGTGCAAGAGGATTCACCCAGCAGAGTTGCTATATAGCTCCTCCCCTCTACGTCACCTCCAGTCATTCGACCAAGGACCAACGAGAAAGGAGAAGCCAAGGGTGTAGTGGTGACTGGAGTATAATTTAAAAAATATTTACCTGCCTTAAAAAACAGGGCGGGCCGTGGACTGATCACACTACAGAAGAAAGGAATTTATCAGGTAAGCATAAATTATGTTTTCTTCTGTTAAGTGTGATCAGTCCACGGGTCATCATTACTTGTGGGATACCAATACCAAAGCAAAAGTACACGGATGACGGGAGGGATAGGCAGGCTCTTTATACAGAAGGAACCACTGCCTGAAGAACCTTTCTCCCAAAAATAGCCTCCGAGGAAGCAAAAGTGTCAAATTTGTAAAATTTGGAAAAAGTATGAAGCGAAGACCAAGTTGCAGCCTTGCAAATCTGTTCAACAGAGGCCTCATTCTTAAAGGCCCAAGTGGAAGCCACAGCTCTAGTGGAATGAGCTGTAATTCTTTCAGGAGGCTGCTGTCCAGCAGTCTCATAAGCTAAACGAATTATGCTACGAAGCCAAAAAGAGAGAGAGGTAGCAGAAGCTTTTTGACCTCTCCTCTGACCAGAGTAAACGACAAACAGGGAAGACGTTTGTCGAAAATCTTTAGTTGCCTGTAAATAAAATTTAAGGGCACGAACTACATCCAGATTGTGCAAAAGACGTTCCTTCCTCGAAGAAGGATTTGGGCACAAGGATGGAACAACAATCTCCTGATTGATATTCCTGTTAGTGACTACCTTAGGTAAGAACCCAGGCTTAGTACGCAGAACTACCTTATCCGAGTGAAAAATCAAATAAGGAGAATCACAATGTAAGGCTGATAACTCAGAGACTCTTCGAGCCGAGGAAATAGCCATTAAAAATAGAACTTTCCAAGATAACAACTTTATATCAATGGAATGAAGGGGTTCAAACGGAACACCCTGTAAAACGTTAAGAACAAGGTTTAAACTCCATGGTGGAGCCACAGCTTTAAACACAGGTTTAATCCTGGCCAAAGCCTGACAAAAAGCCTGAACATCTGGAACTTCTGACAGACGCTTGTGTAACAGAATGGACAGAGCTGAGATCTGTCCCTTTAAGGAACTAGCGGATAACCTCTTTTCTAAACCTTCTTGTAGAAAAGACAATATCCTAGGAATCCTAACCTTACTCCAAGAGTAACCTTTGGATTCGCACCAATATAGGTATTTACGCCATATTTTATGGTAAATCTTTCTGGTGACAGGCTTCCTAGCCTGTATTAAGGTATCAATAACTGACTCAGAAAAACCACGCTTTGATAAGATCAAGCGTTCAATTTCCAAGCAGTCAGCTTCAGAGAAGTTAGATTTTGATGTTTGAAAGGACCCTGAATCAGAAGGTCCTGTTTCAGAGGTAACGACCAAGGTGGACAGAATGACATGTCCACCAGATATGTATACCAAGTCCTGCGTGGCCATGCAGGCGCTATTAGAATCACTGATGCTTTCTCCTGTTTGATTCTGGCAATCAATCGAGGAAGCATCGGGAAAGGTGGAAACACATAAGCCATCCTGAAGGTCCATGGTGCTGTCAAGGCATCTATCAGGACCGCTCCCGGATCCCTGGATCTGGACCCGTAGCGCGGAAGCTTGGCGTTCTGTCGAGACGCCATGAGATCTATCTCTGGTTTGCCCCAACGTGGAAGTATTTGGGCAAAGACCTCTGGATGAAGTTCCCACTCCCCCGGATGAAAAGTCTGACGACTTAAGAAATCCGCCTCCCAGTTCTCCACTCCCGGGATGTGGATTGCAGACAGGTGGCAAGAGTGAGACTCTGCCCAGCGAATTATCTTCGATACTTCCATCATTGCTAGGGAGCTTCTTGTCCCTCCCTGATGGTTGATATAAGCTACAGTCGTGATGTTGTCCGACTGGAACCTGATGAACTCCCGAGTTGCTAACTGGGGCCAAGCCAGAAGAGCATTGAGGACTGCTCTCAATTCCAGAATGTTTATTGGAAGAAGACTCTCCTCCTGATTCCATAGTCCCTGAGCCTTCAGAGAATTCCAGACAGCGCCCCAACCTATTAGGCTGGCGTCTGTTGTTACAATTGACCAGTCTGGCCTGCTGAATGGCATTCCCCTGGACAGATGTGGCCGATAAAGCCACCATAGAAGAGAATTTCTGGTCTCTTGAATGGAATGAAGGACACGGCATGCATTTTGAAGTTTTGTTAACCTGTCCTCTGTCAGGTAAATCTTAATTTCTACAGAATCTATCAGAGTCCCCAGGAAGGGAACTCTTGTGAGTGGAAAGAGAGAACTTTTCTCTTCGTTCACTTTCCATCCATGCGACCTTAGAAATGCCAGTACTATCTCTGTATGAGATTTGGCAGTTTGAAAGCTTGAAGCTTGTATCAGTATGTCGTCTAAGTACGGAGCTACTGAAATTCCTCGCGGTCTTAGTACCGCCAGAAGAGTGCCCAGAACCTTTGTGAAGATTCTTGGAGCCGTAGCCAGTCCGAATGGAAGAGCTACAAACTGGTAATGCCTGTCTAAAAAGGCAAACCTTAGATACCGGTAATGACTTCTGTGAATCGGTATGTGAAGGTAAGCATCCTTTAAATCCACTGTGGTCAAGTACTGACCCTCTTGGATCATGGGCAAAATTGTTTGAATAGTTTCCATCTTGAACGATGGAACTCTTAGGAATTTGTTTAGGATCTTTAAATCCAAGATTGGCCTGAAGGTTCCCTCTTTTGGGAACTACAAACAGATTTGAGTAAAACCCTTGTCCTTGTTCCAACCGCGGAACTGGATGGATCACTCCCATTAATAAAAGATCTTGTACGCAGCGTAGAAACGCTTCCTTCTTTGTTAGGTTTGTTGACAACCTTGACAGATGAAATCTCCCTCTTGGGGGAGAGGATTTGAAGTCCAGAAGGTATCCCTGAGATATGATCTCTAACGCCCAGGGATCCTGAACATCTCTTGCCCAAGCCTGGGCGAAGAGGGAAAGTCTGCCCCCCACTAGATCCGGTCCCGGATCGGGGGCCCTCAATTCATGCTGTCTTAGGGGCAGCAGCAGGTTTTCTGGCCTGTTTGCCCCTGTTCCAGGACTGGTTAGGTTTCCAGCCTTGTCTGTAGCGAGCAACAGCTCCTTCCTGTTTTGGTGCAGAGGAAGTTGATGCTGCTCCTGCTTTGAAATTACGAAAGGAACGAAAATTGGACTGTCTAGCCTTGGCTTTGGCCTTGTCCTGAGGCAGGGCATGACCTTTACCTCCTGTAATGTCATCAATAATCTCTTTCAAGCCGGGCCCGAATAAGGTCTGCCCTTTGAAAGGAATATTAAGCAATTTAGATTTAGACGTAACATCAGCTGACCAGGATTTTAGCCACAGAGCTCTGCGTGCCTGAATGGCGAATCCTGAATTTTTAGCCGCAAGTTTAGTTAAATGTACTACGGCATCTGAAATAAATGAATTAGCTAACTTAAGGAATTTAAGTTTGTGTGTGATGTCATCTAGTGTGGATGATTGAAGTGTCTCTTCCAGAGACTCAAACCAAAATGCTGCTGCAGCCGTGACAGGCGCAATACATGCAAGAGGTTGCAATATAAACCCTTGTTGAACAAACATTTTCTTAAGGTAACCCTCTAATTTTTTATCCATTGGATCTGAAAAAGCACAGCTATCCTCCACTGGGATAGTGGTACGCTTAGCTAAAGTAGAAACTGCTCCCTCCACCTTAGGGACCATTTGCCATAAGTCCCGTGTGGCGGCGTCTATTGGAAACATTTTTCTGAATATAGGAGGGGGTGAGAAAGGCACACCGGGTCTATCCCACTCCTTAGTAACAATGTCAGTAAGTCTCTTAGGTATAGGAAAAACGTCAGTACTCGTCGGTACCGCAAAATATTTATCCAACCTACACATTTTTTCTGGGATTGCAACTGTGTTACAATCATTCAGAGCCGCTAATACCTCCCCTAGTAACACACGGAGGTTCTCAAGCTTAAATTTAAAATTTGAAATGTCTGAGTCCAGTTTATTTGGATCAGAACCGTCACCCACAGAATGAAGCTCTCCGTCTTCACGTTCTGCAAACTGTGACGCAGTATCAGACATGGCCCTTGCATTATCAGCGCACTCTGTTCTCATCCCAGAGTGATCACGTTTACCTCTTAGTTCTGGTAGTTTAGCCAAAACTTCAGTCATAACAGTAGCCATATCTTGTAATGTGATTTGTAATGGCCGCCCAGATGCACTCGGCGCTACAATATCACGCACCTCCTGAGCGGGAGATGCAGGTACTGACACGTGAGGCGAGTTAGTCGGCATAACTCTCCCCTCGTTGTTTGGTGAAATATGTTCAATTTGTACAGATTGACTATTTTTTAAAGTAGCATCAATACATTTAGTACATAAATTTCTATTGGGCTCCACTTTGGCATTAACACATATAGCACAGAGATATTCCTCTGAATCAGACATGTTTAACACACTAGCAAATAAACAGCAACTTGGAAATACTTTTCAAAGTAATTTACAAATAATATGAAAACGAACTGTGCCTTTAAGAAGCACAGAAAATATTATAACAGATAAAATAATTAAGTTATAGCATCAATCTTTGTCAGAATATACAGTTTTAGCAAAGGATTGTTCCCCTCAGCAAATGATAACTAACCCAGGCAGCAGAAAAAAATACACAAATAAACGTTTTTTATATCACAGTCAATACAATCAGCACAGCTCTGCTGTGAATGATTACTTCCCTCAAAAAAGACTCTTGAGATCCCTGAACTCTGTAGAGATGAACCGGATCATGCAGGAAGAAAATGAACCTCTGACTGAGTTTTTCTGATGCATAGTGAAAGCACCAAAATGGCCCCTCCCCCACACACATAACAGTGAGAGGGATCAGTGAACTGCTCTAATTTAAATCAAAACTATTGCCAAGTGGAAAAAAAGTGCCCAAAACATTTTTTCACCCAGTACCTCAGAGAAAAAAACGTTTTTACATGCCAGCAAAAAAACGTTTTACCTCAATAATTAATTGTCATTTAAAACCTATTGCAAGTCCCTGCAAAATAGGTTAAGTCTATGTATACAGTTTAAAAGCCAGAGAAGTACCATTTCCCTAGAAGTGTAAAATATACATACATGACAGCCTGATATCAGCTACATCTACTGCATTCAAGGCTGAGTTTACATTATAACGGTATGGCAGGATTTTCTCATCAATTCCATGTCAGAAAATAATAAACTGCTACATACCTCTTTGCAGATTAATCTGCCTGCTGTCCCCTGATCTGAAGTTTACCTCTCCTCAGATGGCCGAGAAACAGCAATATGATCTTAACTACTCCGGCTAAAATCATAGAAAAACTCAGGTAGATTCTTCTTCAAATTCTACCAGAGAAGGAATAACACACTCCGGTGCTATTATAAAATAACAAACTTTTGATTGAAGATATAAAAACTAAATATATCACCATAGTCCTCTCACACATCCTATCTAGTCGTTGGGTGCAAGAGAATGACTGGAGGTGACGTAGAGGGGAGGAGCTATATAGCAACTCTGCTGGGTGAATCCTCTTGCACTTCCTGTAGGGGAGCAGTTAATATCCCACAAGTAATGATGACCCGTGGACTGATCACACTTAACAGAAGAAAAAGAGTTTTCAACCGAAAAGCTCCCAGAAATGAAATATAACTGTATGTACTGCAATACCTAACTACAGAGGTGTAACTATAGGGTCACAAGGTTCGCAGTTGTAACAGGGACCAGCCTTCTGGGTGCCCATTAGTGCAGGCTGTTAGGTAAGAAATGGGGAAGGAGAGTAGTTCTGTCGTTCACATAGCTTTCTGTGCAGGGTCAATATAGCTCTCCTGTAAATACAGCTGGGGATAGGCACCAGCCATAATTTTTAGCTGAATAAGTCAAGCCTTATTCTCCCCTCCAACCTTCTACTGCTCTGTCACTTAACCTTGGCTGTTACTAAAGATATAAATAGCAGTCACAAAATATGGCCACAAAAAATTCTATAGTTTAGAACACAACGTTTAAAACTTGTGCGTGTGTACGTGTATATATATATATATATATATATATATATATATATATATATATATATATATTGTATATACAGTATATATAAAAACAGTATATGTATAAACTCAAAAATATATGTGTGGGGGGGTGTGATATATATATATATATATATGTCTTGTAATGCGTGGAAACTAGCACCAAGGGGTGCCTTTAAAGTTGTACAAAATGCATTTTCAAAGGCAAGCGCCTAGAGGTCTCAAAAAGCTGTTGAAAATTTATCCGAATGTGTATTCATAGGGAAAATAGGACTTTATCGAGGATCTCAAAATCTGTTTGCAAGTGCAAGACTCAGGCGAAAACACATTATTGTGATTGCCCCAAATTGAAAAGAGCCAAAAATGCCACTTCCAATAGATTGTGATCGAGGTCTATGTTTGATATAAAAATACCAATGACTTGAAATTGATGGGTGTTAAAACTATAAATATAATTTATTTGTCTGCATGGATATTATAATATTAAGAACATTTTATTCCCTCTTCATGAACAATGCCTTTGCAAACCCATGGATTATGCCCATGCTTTGGCAGCTAATTCTTTTTTTTTTTTCTTCTTTTTACACTGTATTTGTTTAACTGGCAAATGATTTACAAATATGGTATCTACATATGTTATGTGCAATAAAATTAAAGCAGAAAATAATTCCATTCAGCAAATGCATTGTAAACTTCAATGCACCATTAACCAAGATTTTTCTACCAGCCTGTCAATCCTTTATGACATTGATACAATGCATGAATCCTTCTGTACTTGACATATTTGATTTTTAACAACCACATAAAAGCAAATAGAAAGGTTAAAGATTTGTAACCACTTTTTTATATATATTTTTAAGCAGCTATTCAGCTAATTACAATTGAATGTTGATCACTGTGGTACAGTAATTGCAGCTGCATTATTGTCTGTGTTAGGGAAGAGCACATTTTATGTATACTTAATAAAAACATAATGTACCAAATGGTTCATGAAAAATCTGTAAGGTGACTTGAGACCCAGTGTACTGTATAATCTAAAATGTGTTTGCTATGGCTTTCAGACCTCATTTTACAAATATATATTTAATGACAAAACATTGGAACAACTAATAAAAATGTCTGAAAATTATTATATGCATAAGACCTTTATCAGCTTCAATAGTTATTGCTAAGATCACTATAATTGTACAATTATTATCCAGACAGTCATTTAGGTGTAAAAGCGTTATTACTGAATGGTTTAGGAGTACAGGAGTCAAGCAGAAATAAAACCAAATTCTGTAATAGTAAAAAAAAAAAAAAAAAAATTGGAAAAGCAAACATGGAAAGGCGCAAGAATCATATTTATCCAGAGCCCAATATCGGGAGGGGCAATGTGCCAGATTATTGTGAGACACATATGGACATACACATATATATATATATATATATATATATATATATATATATACACACACACATATACACAAACACACACATATACACAAACACACACATGCACACACATATATACATATACACACACATATACACAAACACACACACATGCACACACATATATATATACACACACATATACACAAACACACACACATGCACACACATATATATATATATACACACACATATACACAAACACACACATATACACAAACACACACATGCACACACATATATATATACATACACATATACACAAACACACACACATGCACACACACATATATATATATATATATATATATATATATATATATATATATACACACACATATACACAAACACACACACATGCACACACATATATATATACACACACATATATATATACACACACATATACACAAACACACACACATGCACACACATATATATATATATATACACACACATATACACAAACACACACACATGCACACACACATATATATATATATACAGGGAGTGCAGAATTATTAGGCAAATTAGTATTTTGACCACATCATCCTCTTTATGCATGTTGTCTTACTCCAAGCTGTATAGGCTCGAAAGCCTACTACCAATTAAGCATATTAGGTGATGTGCATCTCTGTAATGAGAAGGGGTGTGGTCTAATAACATCAACACCCTATATCAGGTGTGCATAATTATTAGGCAACTTCCTTTCCTTTGGCAAAATGGGTCAAAAGAAGGACTTGACAGGCTCAGAAAAGTCAAAAATAGTGAGATATCTTGCAGAGGGATGCAGCACTCTTAAAATTGCAAAGCTTCTGAAGCGTGATCATCGAACAATCAAGCGTTTCATTCAAAATAGTCAACAGGGTCGCAAGAAGCATGTGGAAAAACCAAGGCGCAAAATAAGTGCCCATGAACTGAGAAAAGTCAAGCGTGCAGCTGCCAAGATGCCACTTGCCACCAGTTTGGCCATATTTCAGAGCTGCAACATCACTGGAGTGCCCAAAAGCACAAGGTGTGCAATACTCAGAGACATGGCCAAGGTAAGAAAGGCTGAAAGACGACCACCACTGAACAAGACACACAAGCTGAAACGTCAAGACTGGGCCAAGAAATATCTCAAGACTGATTTTTCTAAGGTTTTATGAACTGATGAAATGAGAGTGAGTCTTGATGGGCCAGATGGATGGGCCCGTGGCTGGATTGGTAAAGGGCAGAGAGCTCCAGTCCGACTCAGACGCCAGGAAGGTGGAGGTGGAGTACTGGTTTGGGCTGGTATCATCAAAGATGAGCTTGTGGGGCCTTTTCGGGTTGAGGATGGAGTCAAGCTCAACTCCCAGTCCTACTGCCAGTTTCTGGAAGACACCTTCTTCAAGCAGTGGTACAGGAAGAAGTCTGCATCCTTCAAGAAAAACATGATTTTCATGCAGGACAACGCTCCATCACACGCGTCCAAGTACTCCACAGCGTGGCTGGCAAGAAAGGGTATAAAAGAAGAAAATCTAATGACATGGCCTCCTTGTTTACCTGATCTGAACCCCATTGAGAACCTGTGGTCCATCATCAAATGTGAGATTTACAAGGAGGGAAAACAGTACACCTCTCTGAACAGTGTCTGGGAGGCTGTTGTTGCTGCTGCACGCAATTTTGATGGTGAACAGATCAAAACACTGACATAATCCATGGATGGCAGGCTTTTGAGTGTCCTTGCAAAGAAAGGTGGCTGTATTGGTCACTGATTTGTTTTTGTTTTGTTTTTGAATGTCAGAAATGTATATTTGTGAATGTTGAGATGTTATATTGGTTTCACTGGTAAAAATAAATAATTGAAATGGGTATATATTTGTTTTTTGTTAAGTTTCCTAATAATTATGCACAGTAATAGTCACCTGCACACACAGATATCCCCCTAAAATAGCTATAACTAAAAACAAACTAAAAACGACTTCCAAAACTATTCAGCTTTGATATTAATTAGTTTTTTGGGTTCATTGAGAACATGGTTGTTGTTCAATAATAAAATTAATCCTCAAAAATACAACTTGCCTAATAATTCTGCACTCCCTGTATATATATATATATATATATATATATATACATACACAAACACATAAACATGTGCAAACACAATACATATATACAAGACATATACATAATCACTTACACATACACACACAATTGCACATACACACACATACAGTTAAAGCCAAAATATTGGCACCCCTGCATTTCTGTCAGATAATGCACGACTTCACCCACAAAATTGTTCCAATTACAAATGTTAAGGCATTCTGTTTGTTTATTTTGTTTGTATTGGTATGACACAAAAAAGTGTAGAAAAAAAAAAGCCAAATCTGACACATTCCACGCAAAAATCCAAAAAATTATTGGCAACTTCATTTTAATATTTGGTAGCACACTCCTTGGAAAGAATAACTGAAATCAATCACTTCAATTCTCTACTTGAATTTTGGACCACTCTTCTTTCGCCAACTGCTCCAGGTCTCTCAGATTGGAAGGGTTCCTTTTCCCAACTGCTGTTTTGAGATCTCTCCACAGGTGATCTATGGGATTGAGATCTGGACCTATTGCTGACCAGTTCAGTACTCTCCAGGGCTTTGTCTTAAACCATTTCTGGGTGCTTTTTGACGTGCGCTTTCACGGAGACCCAACTTTCAATACATCAGTGAATCTCCACCATGTTTGACTGTAGAGACTGTATTCTTTTCTTTAAAAGCCTCATTTCTTTTTCTAAAAACAGTATAATGATGGGTTTTACAAAAAAGTTGTAATTTTGTTTCGTCTGTCCACAGCACATTCTCCCAAAAGGATTTTGGCTTCCTCAGGTAAGGTTTGGCAAACTCCAATCTGAATTTTATATGTTTCTATGTCAGCAGTGGGATCCTCCTGGGTCTCCTACCATAGCGTCTCTTTTCATTCAGATAGTGATGTATAGTTAATTATAGGTAATCTGCAGCAGCCTCCTCTTCCAGGTCATAATAAGCTTTTTGTCCTTCTCCAAGGAGGAAAGGAGCAATTATACCGGCCCACTGCTCTGGATGCCAAGCTTCACGGGTGGCTGTTCGTTCAAAGGTGAGCAGGTAGGTCTCCAAATCATCATCTGAAGTCATTTTCTGCAGACAGCTGCTTGCCTGTATCCTGCTTACCCCTCCAGCTTGTGCAGGTACCCTTTGGGTACTAGGGCATTCCAGGATATTTTTCTGTGTTTCACTTAAAGCTCTAATTTGTCTAGCTAGGAGCCTGTTTCCTGTTGGGCTGCTACAGAAGCTGCAGCTTGCCTCTTAGTCTCCTGCTGCACCAAAGTAGCCTGTAGCAGAGCCTTTATTTGTTTTTTTGTGGGTTACATACCTTTAAGGCTCTTGTGTCAGTTAAGCCGGTGCGACACCAATCCCACTTCTGACACCATTTGTGGAAAGGTCAAAAGTATTTTGAATGAAACTTTTATTTAATAAAAGTAAAACAGTCTTTTTCCAGAGTCATGGTATACTTCCCCTTTAAATGAAAAATGCTTTTCAGCAACAACAGCAAATACAAAACAAAAAAGTCCTACTCCTGTTACTAACTAACAGTAGTTTCCCTAACTACTATTACTGGTCCAGCTACTCTGGCCCCAGTGAAAACCAAACAAACATTCACAGCTTTTACAAAACAAAACAGTTTTCTCACCAGACCTTTAACTTCCATGCAGAGAGGACCTTTACAGGTGCTCTATCCCAGTGCAGCCTGATACTGAGACCTCTCCCTGCTTTCAAAGAGCTATTATATAGCCCTGGCCTAATTAACAAGGAACAGGTGTACTAGCTAACAGAAAAACATTAACAACCGGGATAGATTGCTCTTTGTAACCGCTGACTGATACACAGGGTCCTGTACCCTGTCACAATATAAAAAAAATAATTATTAGATGTTTTTTAACTGTACTTTGCTATGTATTTTTAATGTGTTTTGTCCAGCTTTTTTTCCCCCCAAAACAGTTAACCAGAGCTCCTGGTGCATATGTTATAACCTGGGAAGTAGTCTCAGAATAAACTGGTGCATATATTATAACCTGGGCAGTAGTCTCAGAATAAACTGGTGCATATATTATAACCTGGTCAGTAGTCTCAGAATAAACTGGTGCATATATTATAACCTGGGCAGTAGTCTCAGAATAAACTGGTGCATATATTATAACATGGGCAGCAGTCTCAGAATAAACTGGTGCATATATTATAACCTGGGCAGCACTCTTAGAATAAACTGGTGCATATATTATAACCTGGGCAGTAGTCTCAGAATAAACTGGTGCATATATTATAACCTGGGCAGTAGTCTCAGAATAAACTGGTGCATATATTATAATCCTGGCAGAACTCTCGGAACAAAACTGGTGCATATGTTATAACCTGGGCAGTAGTCTCAGAATAAACTGGTGCATATATTATAACCTGTGGATAATCATTCAAGAGTAAATCTCAACTGCACTCAAGCAATCGCTTTTACTTTCAACTTGTAATACCAGCGGTAATAACTCCACTTTTAATCTGGCCCTATATATTTTTAGAACAACAATCTGTTTCATAGCTGTTCAAAAGTCTACAGGTTCTCATCTAATATTGGTTTCATTCTCACTCACTTTTATTCCATTTCCATTGTTCCTCTCAATTACCCCCTCTTTTTATCTGTAAAATAAAAAAAAGGTTTGGCAGCAAGCTAATGATCTCCTCCAGTCAAACGTATATTACACTTATAGCTACAAACTAATTGCACTCATTATCTTTAGCAGGACTGCTTTCTCGTCCATGTTGTATGTAAATTTCTAATTTTAATACCATATAATAATAGTTTTGATGGGCGCTTGCACTGTTGCAAATGTAATAGATTTCTCATTAAAGAGACTTCTAAAAACAAATATACTTTTTAACATCTCAAATCGCCTCAAGTTAATATTAAAAATGTAAATTCTGTTAAAAAGATGTAATTTTTAACACTGTATAGTGAGTATGCATAGTGTGAAACTTCATAAAACTGTAACATTTCACTTCAGTCATAATATAATTTGTTTATACCTAAGTATTTCATGGCCTAGTAAGTAAACCAAGGCCGGATTGGCCGACCAGGATACCAGGAGATTTCCTGGTGGGCTGCAGCAGCTGGGGCTGGAAGGCTACAATTTAAAGAGGTGATTAATGGATGCAATTGGGTTGTAGGGTGCCTATATAACAATAATCTGGCACTTTTATTTTAATACAAACTAATATAATTTGAGTCTGAAAAAAATATTAAGGGAAGGAGTATCCCAGTAATCCCCTTTTAAAAAATGGTTCATGTTTATTCCACTGACTCAGAAAATAGGGCTGGTCTTGCAAGTTTCCAGGGCTGCTTTTTATTCCCAGTCCAGCCCTGAGTAAACAAACAACTTCACAAGCAATACAAATATGAATGAATGCTAGTTGAACAGTAAAGTTAATACTCCATCCACTGCTAAATTCAGTATCTCTACTCTCTCCAGCTCTACCACTTTTTGTGTTATTCAGTGCAGAAGATTCACTGAAGCTTGTCCTTTCTTAACATACAAACTGGTGATGTTGTCTAGTGTGAGGCCGGTGAGTCTAGTGAGGCCAATGAAGTTGGTATGATCTTGATTATTGCTCATTGTCATTCACAACCAGTTGTTAAATTTGAGAATACTGAAGAAAGAGAAATGTAATAATCTATATGTGCAGAGAGCATGAATATGACTACTAACAACAACAATAACAATATGGGAAGAAATTGCGAAATAGTCATTTGTTTAACTTTAGCTACAGCTGAAACAAGAATCCAGAGTTTAGATGGACGGTCTTAAATTGAATTATTGTACTAAATCAGTGTAATCCACTGTGGAGGATGAATTCATATAGAGATGAGTCATTTAAAGATATTAAAGAAGAGAAAAGGAAACACACATGGGGCCTATCTATCAAGCTCTGTATGGAGCTTGATGCCCTGTGTTTCTGGCGAGTATTCAGACTCGCCAGAAACACCAGTTATGAAGCAGCGGTCTAAAGACCGCTGCTCCATAACGTGTCCGCCTGCTCTGAGGAAGCGGACAGACATTGCCTCAATTCAACCCGATCGAATACGATCGGGTTGATTGACACCCCCTGTTAGCGTCCGCAAATCTACTGGGGGCGGCGTTGCACCAGCAGTTCACAAGAGCTGCTGGTGCAAAGCTGAATGCGGAGAGCGTATTGCTCTCCGTATTCAGCGATGTCTGTCGGACATGATCCACTGATTGGATCATGTTGGACAGACACATAATAAATAGGCCCCATGGTGTAGACAAAATAAGTTACATTCCTAGAATATGTTCACTACATTTTTTCTCCCCTAATTTGAATACAAGGGCTCCTTTTCTCTGCAAATGGATAATTTCAGTGTTCCCTGTATTAACCTAATACATATGATTTTGGGTCTGTATACATCTGTAGTTTTTTAGTACATATCTTGTTAAAGGGACAAAATGTTTATTTCATGATTCAGATAGACAATACAATTTTAAATTACTTTCTAGTTTACTTGTATTATCTAATTTGCTTCATTCTCTTGGTATAGTTTGTGGAAGAAACAGCATTGCACTACTGGGAGTTAGCAGAACGCACTGGATGAGCCAATAACAAAAGGCATATATGTGTAGCCACAATTAGCAGCTCCTAAGCCTACCTAAGTATCATTTTCAACAAAGGATACCAAAAGAACAAAACAAAGAAGATAATAGAAGTAAATTGAAAAGTTGTAAGTCGCATGCTCATCTGAATCATGGAAGAAAGAAAATTGGGTTTTATGCCCCTTTAAATATTTACTTTGCTTTAAGTTATATATTTGTTTTTAATAAACAGACATTCTAAATATTATACATTGGGCCTGCAAGGGTATAAACATTTTACCTCCATGCTTGTGAACGTTAGACATCTTTGGTGAGTGACTCAATGTGTAGAGATAGTTTAAAAAGCTATAATAGCATGTAGATAGTAGGGAAATGCAGGTATGCTGGATATAAGTAATAAATATGGGATTAAAAGGACCACCAAAAGTCTTTAAACACAAGCCTATACGTTTTCTGCATACCTGGTTAACCAGTCAGGAGTGAATCATAACTTCTCTTGAAAAGGTAATAGGAAATGTGATGCAGAGCAGGCCATCCTTGTAATATAAACCATCAGGCAAGGGAAGGAATACATCAATTTGGGTGATTATCTCAGGGCTTCCATAATTTAGTGACTTACATTGTATCTAGCCCATTGTGTTCTGAATGAGTGAGACAGAAGGTTTTACTCATTCAAAACACCATGGGCTAGTATGAAAGTCACTAAAATGGAGTCAAGTAGTAGCTGTACAGAGGTTTAACACTATTATCAGAAGTCAGGGAATTTCTGTCCCAAGTCTCTAAACACTATATTACATTGTTTCTAATTTTACAACCTATCCAAAGTTACTGTAACTCCCACTACAAACAACACTAACCTTCACCTTCCCCACTGCACTAAACCCTACTTGCATCATCCCAGATTTCCCATTCTAAAAACCCATTACTGCAATTATCAGCAATTAACCTTAACTTAACTGAGCTGGTGCTGTCATCATCATCCTCATCACAATTATCCCAAAATACAAGTTACTGCACAAAAAAAAAAGTGTCAGTCATAGGATACAGTTGCTATACTGTCAAGAGCTATAGTTTGCGCCTTTGTCAACAAAGCTGCTTACCTTTAGATGTTGCTATAAAAGAGAAAGCACTGGGAACTTGAAACTGCATATAATATTATGTCATCAAAAATGACACAAACAAAGAGAGAAGGATGTGACTATAAACATTGAACCTTACACTGAATATGCACATACCAAGGTGGCACAGATGTAATAAAAGGTTAAATATGGCACGAAACAAACTTCTTGCCACTGCAGTCTTGTTGGTCTCATTGAACTTGAAGGATAACACTAATAAATGAGAAAAAAATGTTTCAGGTGATGAAAAACAGTGTCAATGCGGCCCCGTCGAGCGCCTGTGAGAGGAGGGGCCAGTGACCTCACTCGAGGCGCAGATGGGCGGGTCTATGTGAGCCGTTGCTCACTTTCAGTTCGTCATCGTGTGGAGAAGACCTGGAAAGAAGCGTTCCTGTACTTACCTCAGAGAAGCGTTCCGGTTGTCTGATACTTACGATGGCGGATCTACAATCAATCCTTGGAACAGTGCAAGAGCTGCTGAAGACGAAGGGCGTCGACTGGATCCAGCGAAGACTCGTCCCTGAAGAGGCCATCGGTTCCGGAGGAGCGACGACGGCGGGTGGCGGAGCTTCTAGGCCTGTTAGGAGGTCCCGCCCGCCTGTGAGGTTGAGTCCATCGGGAGCGAAGAGGCAGGATTCCGGGAGCAGAAGAAGGAGAGCGGTGAGGACTTCATCAGCCGGAGGTGTTTCTGAACAACGGGCGGTGCAGGCCGGCACCGTCGCAAGCAAGTCGGGAGCTGTGAACAAGCGTCGGAGCAGGAATGGTGTCGGCAGCGTTCCGGAGGAGTCACGGTTGCCGGTTTCGGAGCTTGGAGAAGGTAATATAATTTCTTTTGCAGGCGAAGTGGGGATGTATCCTGGTTATCAAGCTGAAAATGAGGCGGCAATGGGGGCCTGTGAGGAAGACTCGGAAGATGAGTCATATTTGAATTTGGCGCCTTTTCGGGACCAGGTAACGGCCATTACAGGCCTTGAGGGTGCATCTTCCCGGAGGGGTATTACGGCCTCTGGGCCTAGCGGAGCACAGGCACAGGATATTACGGCCCTCAATGAGGGTGCCAATGTATTAGTGACAGGTCACACAGGGAACAGGATTGTAACGGGCTCTAGGCCTGAAGCTAGGACTTTAGATAGGCCGGTGACTGATACAGTTAGGCCTGTAGCTGCTGCAGTTAGGCGTGAGCTAAATTTTCAAGACCCCAGCACTAAAGGGTCTGGTAGAAAAGCTGTAAGGAAGACGAAGCACTGCACTGAGGAAGCTGGACATGTTCACACTGTGGCCCAGGATGCTAGTTTAAGTGTAGGGTTTCAGCAGGGTTATGTCAATAAGGAGGGTAGTCAATTTAACAGTAGTAGGGATAGTGGAATCAATCAGGGTATTAAAGAATTAAGGGGGGCTGCCGTTAGGCAGGGTAATGTGTCTTTTTCCCCAGCTGTTTTACAGGATAGATGCTGCAATGCTGGTCAGTCTGAGGGAGCTAGTCGGAGCGGCCATGATGAAGGTGACTCGTTATGGATTGAGGAGCAATATAGCGACTTTGGCGATGAGGAGGAGCAGTTACCATCTTGTTCAGGACCAGTTCCAACGGAGCAGGTAAGGGGTTTTGAGGTTTTAAATCAGTTAATTAAGGCATTAGTTCCAGAAAATGCTGGGGAGTTCATTAGTAGTCCATTGGGCATGAATTCTCCTTTAGTTGAGGGTAGTGTAAACAGGGATAGACATAGTTTTGTAAGGGGCGAAGGGGATGTTAATGATTATGTTAGAGGTAGTATTGTAGATAATAGGGATTACGCATCCTCTCGGTCACAGGTTAATGCAGGAGAAGGCAGGAATCAGGAAAGAAGGTCCAGGATTCCAGTTGCACGGCGTCGGGTAAGATCCCGGTCGCCTATTACTGTCAGAAGGAATCAGGATTCAGAAACGCCTGTCTGGGGTACGCTAGACAGTCAGTCAAGGGAAAGAGTGAGGCATAGGAGATCTAGATCTCCGGATAGGAGGAGTCACAGAGATAGAGGGGTTCAGAGGCATGGAAATGAATCTTTACGCCCGGATACAAGGAAGGAGACAGGTACATCCAGAGGGTTATCCAGACCTTCACGTAATACAGGTGTGAGTAATAGTGAGTTGCAGGTGCTGAATGCGAGTGTGTCTGATGACAGGTGTGAGGTTTTATTAAGAGGTTTGAAGGACTTAGTATCTAAGTTGGAGTGTAGTTCTCAGTCTAATGCTAGTGTTGTTAACAGTTCTCAGGCTATTGTCAGTGTTCCCTCGGGCCCTGTTGGTGCCTGGGTTGCGCAAAATGTGACTCCTAGTGGAAGCTTATTGGATCAGACGGCTTCGGTACCATCTGGTGCCCCTTCGGTGATTAGTCAAGTTAGAGTATCTGATCAAGCATTGAGGCGTCCTTGCTTGTGTTCAGTTGGCCCTTTGGGTATTCATCTCTCTAAAGATATTAAGGAAAAGATCTGGAGACGTGAGTTTGTAGAAATTTTTTCTCTTCTTCCTGTGGATCAAAGTTTTGACAGCAAGGAGGATATTAAAAGTGAGTCGGGTAAGAAGGAGGACGATGAACGGAGAAGAAAGTTTAGGAAGATTCCTAAAACTTTGTCTAACTGGTCTAGAGCATTCTGTATTTTAGCTAGCGTTATAGGTGAGAAGAACCCTGAATTGTGTTCTTCTCTTTTTTGTTACTTGGATGAAATAGCTAGTGCTTGTCGTACTTATGGTGGTCTGGCTTGGTGGAAGTATGATGAGCAGTTCCGTCAGCGTTTGGCGGTTCGGCCCGAAATGCTTTGGGATGATAGGGATATGGGCATTTGGTTGGAGCTTATGACTCCGTTGAGAGCGGTTCAGCCCTTTCGTGGTTCGGGAGGGGTCTCAAGCTCTGCCTCGCCAGCTTCATCTGCAGTGGCCTTTAGGAAAGGCCTCTGTTTTCAGTTCAATGAAGGGGTGTGTAAGTTCGGAGCGGCTTGCAAGTACAAGCACGAATGTTCCTTTTGTGGAGGAATTCATTCCAGTGCTAAATGCTTCAAGAGGGCAAAATCTTCATCTAAGGCCGATAGTGTCGTTCAAAGCCAAGACTCCGGTGAAAGTAGAAAAGATGGAGCCGTGGTTAAGGTTGTACGGTAGGAGAAGGGGTATGGCTTCTGATGGGGAAATTCTGTTCAAGGGTTTTGGTGATGGCTTTCGTATTCCGTTTGTTAAAGGTATTGAGTCTGTTTTTTCTGGTAATCTTAAGTCTGCTGAGGATTTTCCTGAGGTGGTGTTGGAAATAATTCGGAAAGAAATTTCTTTCGGTAGAATGGCAGGTCCATTTGCTTCCCCTCCTTTTGATAATCTAAGGGTGTCCCCCCTGGGGGTTGTTCCGAAAAAGGTGCCGAATCAATTTAGGCTTATTCACCATTTATCCTTTCCGAAAGGTTTTTCGGTGAACGATGGTATCGATCCTGAGCTTTCTATGGTCAGATATGCTTCTTTCGATAAAGCTTTGTTTCTGGTTAGGGAGGCTGGTGCTGGCACATTGTTGGCAAAAGTCGATATTGAATCTGCTTTTAGGTTGTTGCCGGTTCACCCATCGTGCCATCATTTATTGGGCTGCTTTGTGGACGGTTCTTATTATGTGGACTTGTGTTTACCTATGGGTTGTTCCATCTCTTGCTCCTTATTTGAAAAATTTAGTTGTTTTTTGGAGTGGGTGGTAAAACAGATTTCTGGATTGTCATCAGTTATCCATTATTTGGATGATTTTCTCTTTGTGGGTCCGGCTGGACAGAATTCGTGTCAGGTCATTATGGATTCTTTTTTGGCTATGGCTGGGGAATTTGGTATCCCTATTGCATCTGAAAAAAACGAAGGGCCTTCTTCGGTTATTTGTTTTCTGGGTATCTGTATTGATACAGTTTTGATGGAGTGCAGGCTTCCTGAGGACAAGGTTAAGGACTTGTTAATTTCTGTTGATTTTGCTCTTAGGAGAAAGAAGCTTTCTTTGAGGGAGATTCAATCTTTAGTTGGTAAGTTAAATTTTGCTTGCAAAATTATCCCGGTTGGTAGGATTTTTTGTAGGAGATTGTCTCTATCAACAGTGGGAGTTAAGGTTCCTCATTTTAGGATACGTTTGTCTGCTCAGGTTAAGGAGGACTTGCGTGTTTGGAAAGCTTTTTTAAAGGACTTCAATGGTATTTCCTTGATTCAGTCTGTTGAATTGACGAACAGTGAATTGCATTTATTTACTGATGCTTCGGGTGCACATGGTTTTGGTGCTTTGTTTGGCAATAAATGGTGTGCTGGTGCTTGGCCCGGGGTTTGGGCGGCATCCGGCTTGACTAAAAACCTGGTCTTTTTGGAGCTATTCCCTTTAGTGGTTGCTTTGAAGATTTGGGGTTGTGATTTTGAAAACAAAAAAGTGTCATTTCATTCTGATAACATGGGCGTGGTTTTTGCCATCAACCGCTTATCTTCTAGTTCAAAGCCTGTTATTGGTTTGATCAGAATGTTTGTTTTCGAATGCTTGAAACATAATGTGTACTTTAGAGCTGTTCATGTTCCTGGAAAGGAGAATATTGGGGCTGATGCTCTTTCTCGTTTTCAGTGGCAGAGGTTTCGAGAAGCAGTTCCGGATGCAGACACTGTGGGGGCTACGTGCCCGGAGGAAATGTGGTACCTGAATTTTCTAGAGTTTTGAATATGGTGAGGGGAGCTTTAGCTCCTAGAACTTGGAGTGCGTATTTGACTGTTTGGGTTCAGTGGCTTAATAAACTTGTGGAGAATGATAAGCTTGTGGATGAAGTGAGTTTGCTTTTGGATTGGATTGAGGTGTGGGGAGTTAAAAAATGTTCTAAATCTCTGATAAAGCGTAACATGTCGGCTTTGTCCTTCCTGTTTAAATTGTTAGGTTGGGAGGATTTGTCAAAAAATTTTTGTATTCGTATGGCAGTGAGAGGCTTGTTAAGGAAGAAGGTGGTCTTGGATAAGAGGCGTCCTTTAAATTTTTCATTATTAAAAAGAGTGGTTTTAGTTTTACATAAAGTTTGTTTTTCTTGTTTCGAAGTATCATTATTTAAAGTAGCCTTTTTATTAGCATATTTTGGTGCTTTTAGGGTATCTGAATTGGTTTCCGCGAATCGTTGGAGTCTAGGTGGTTTTGATCTGAATGATATTGTGTTGAATTCGAATGAGATTTTGTTATGGTTAAAGAAATCAAAAACTGATCAAGAAGGTAAGGGTTGTTGGGTTAGCCTGAAGCAGATTGGTGGGGTGTGCTGCCCAGTTACGGCAGTTCAGGAATTTTTGTATTTGAGGAATGGTTTAAAGGGAAGGTCTTTGTTAATCCATGAGGATGGATCGTGTTTATCTCGTTTTCAGTTTGAAGCAGTGTTAAAAAAAGCGTTAGTGGAGATTGGAGTTGATAGTAAGGAATTTGGTTGCCACTCGTTTAGGATTGGGGCAGCTACGGATGCGAGTAATTTGGGTTTGAATGAAAGAGTGGTGAAAAGGATTGGTCGGTGGAAGTCTGGTTGTTTCAAGTTATATGTTAGGCCAGATTTAGTGTGATAGTTTTCTGTTTCAGCAGGTCCCCCGCATTGTTGGATCGTTGGGCACTCCTATATTTACTGGGCGAGGAAAGCTGCTTCATGTAAAGTTGCGGGGTCCCAACTTTGTTGTTCATTTGAGAATGTTTTTATTAAATGGTTTGGCATTAGGGGTTTGAGGTGGGATCAATTGGTGGGTCACGTTATTAGTTGGGCTAGGCTTTTCCACCCTCCTGATATTATTGTCATTCATGCTGGGGGCAATGATCTGGGTTTTATGTCCCAGAAAAAGTTGATAGATATGATTAAATGGGACATCTTTAGATTAAAGGAATTATTTCCTAATATCACAGTGGTTTGGTCTGATATAGAATGCAGACTTTGTTGGAGATCAGCATGGGATTTTAGGAAATTGGACTGCTCCAGAAAGAAAGTTAATAGGACTATTTCTAGTTTCATTGCAAAATTGGGTGGCTGTGCAATTCGGCATGTTGAGTTTGAAGGTGAAACGGGCAGGTGTTTCTTTTTAAAAGATGGTGTTCACCTTAATGAGATTGGGCTTCATTTGTTTAATTTTAACTTAAGCGAAGGTGTGAAAAAGGCCTTAGCCCTGTGGGTTGGTGCACGATTGTAATTCGTGCAGTGGCGGGGTGCTAGCCTAAAAAGTGGAATATTATTGTGGGTACCTCCTCAGATATGGGGAGAGATTTTAGCTGGGGGGCATGCCTGGCTGAGAGCCAGTGGAAGGCATGTCCTTTTTGTTTAGGGCAAGCACCTTTAAATGAAATTTGTGTATTTGAATAAAGTTTTGATCTTCATTTAATTTTAATAAATGCGGGCTGCGGCCTTTTTCACCCAAGTTTTGTGTCTGTGTATTATTTATTTAATGTATTCATTTAGTAATGCCTAGATGTGTGGTCAATGCGGCCCCGTCGAGCGCCTGTGAGAGGAGGGGCCAGTGACCTCACTCGAGGCGCAGATGGGCGGGTCTATGTGAGCCGTTGCTCACTTTCAGTTCGTCATCGTGTGGAGAAGACCTGGAAAGAAGCGTCCCTCCCTCCCCCCCCTTTTTGATGTGGTAAGTGGTTGTCGCAGCTGTTGCGGGGTGCTAGCCTAAAAAGTGGAATATTATTGTGGGTACCTCCTCAGATATGGGGAGAGATTTTAGCTGGGGGGCATGCCTGGCTGAGAGCCAGTGGAAGGCATGTCCTTTTTGTTTAGGGCAAGCACCTTTAAATGAAATTTGTGTATTTGAATAAAGTTTTGATCTTCATTTAATTTTAATAAATGCGGGCTGCGGCCTTTTTCACCCAAGTTTTGTGTCTGTGTATTATTTATTTAATGTATTCATTTAGTAATGCCTAGATGTGTGGTCAAGGAAATCAGACATTAATGCAAAGTAAACCACACTGAAACTAGAGGTTGGGTAGGGTGGGTGCACTATTTAACACCACATGGCCTCATATCAAAATATGTTTTCCACAGCAGAAATCCATTACTTCAGACAAGGTGACTTTTTTTGCATTACATGGTGACTGTCTCTGTGGTATTTACAAGCTTCTATCTAGCAAACCAATATGTTTTATTGACTCTAATCCACTGAGAGGGTTACTGCTGTGTTTAGTTATATACTAGTCCAAGAGCAGAGTACCCACATTTATAAATATAACTAAGAATGTGAAGGATGTGAGAAAATGGCCTAGTAAACGTTGCCAGGTAAAAAGCAGATATTAATAAAAAAAATTGTTATAAAGTTTATCGCTTTAGGCCTTGGAAACTAAAATTCTCAATATTTATACCAAGTGAAAATATATTATAAAACTCTATTCCCTCCTTTATTTGGGAGTCAATGTAAGTATCTGTTTGAGCAGAATCAAACTTGTTTTTTAGGTTTACTTGTGCTAATAAAGCAGCCTCTTTAAAAACTCTCCTGTTTGTGAGCTCCAAGAACTGATGCAGTATAAAAGTATGATATTTTTCTACAACTACATTATAATTGTAAATTAAATTTGCTTTGGACATTTGTTATTGAGACATTAAAGAGATACTAAATCCAATATGTTTCTTTAATGATTCATTATTTGTTTAAATAGCAGGAAAGTAAATCTTAGGAGCCGGACCATTTTTGGTTCACAACGCTTGTCACCAATAAGCAAGTGCTATTCAGGGTGCTGAACCTAAAAACCTGGATTGTTGGGCATTCATTTGTCCATTAGGGACCTAGCTATCCCTGTGGATCAGCATATAGGCTTTTCTACCTTGTGTCAGCTAGGTGGCTTGGGTATAGAGGGTTATGCTGGCACCAGTTACCAGGTGTTTTGCAATATGCCCATAGGAGCTGAAGTAAACCCCACATTATAGTAATTCATTTTGGTGGGAAGGACTTAGGAACAGCTCCAGTCCTTGACTTAACTAAAATGATTCAATTGGATACCATTTGGATTAGGGCATGGATTTAGGCTATTGGCTGCTTTAACATCATAGCTTTGGCTAAGACTGTCACAGGATCATAGGGATGTGTGGTATGGCACAATGCCATTGCGGCCGACAAGCGGAAGCTTTATAGACCCAATGGAGTGCATTTGACACATGTAGGGTTAAATGTTTTCCTAGGAGATATTAGGAATGCTTTCATTCCCTTCCTGTAAGTCAGGTTGTGGTTGGTTGGTGGCAAGGGGTATCATTAAAATGCTATGTCTTATGGTGGGAGGTTGAGGCCGTGGGCGCACAGTGGAGAACAGGTGGAGTGATAATTAGGCTGATTAAAGAGAGGGGTGGATTGCTTCAGGTAGGACAGAAGATCTTGTAAACCCCTTAGTATCATCTACTTAGAGCAGAGTGACTCTGCTGCTGTTTGGATGGGGCCGCTGACCTCTGCAGTTCAGGGTAGATTAGCTTCTTGAGGTTGAGGCCTTGGACGGATGAAAAAAGAAAACAGTAGGAGTGATGGCCAAGCTGAATAAAAGGAGGGGCGGATTGCTTCAGGTGCACCTGAAGTAACCCTCCCTCCGGGTAGGTACGCCAAAAGATCTTGTAAACACCTTAGTACCATCTCCTTAGAGCAGAGGGAATTTGCTTTTGTTTGAATGAGGTCGCTGACCTCTGCAGTTCTGGGTAGATTTGCTTTTCAATTACCGCCATCCAAGTTGTATAAATCTTGTCTTTAAAAGTTAAATTTATTTTGTTAAAGGGACACTCAGGTTAAATTAAATTTTCATGATTCAGATACAGCATGTAATTTTAAACAACTTTCCAATTTACTTCCATTAAAAAAAATGTGCACATACTTTTATATTTACAATTTTTGAGTCACCAGATCCTACTGAGCATCTGCAAGAACTCACAGACTATACGTATATGCATTTGTGATTGGCTGATTGCTATCACATGGTACAAGGGGAGTGGAAACATACATAACTTTGAAATTTGTTATAAAAAAATCTACTACTCATTTGAAGTTCAGACTAAGGCCTCTAGTTATCAACGTGTCTACTTACCTGCCTTCGCCGGCCCAATACGTCCGCCTAAGCTCACCTCACATCGCCGCCGCGGACCTGAATACGCTCGCCAAACTTATCAAAAAAGCTGTCAAAAAGCCGCGCACCAAGTACGGGGCAATGAGCAGCGGACTGTGATTGTTATCACTCATCCGATCTCGCTGCTCTTTGGCTTTTTCCCAGCTTTATTAATAAGCTGTCACTAAGCACCCACACTAAACTACACTGTTCTACCCCCTATACCAGCGCCCCCGGAGCCCCCCGCAATTAAATAAAGTTATTAACCCCTAAACCGCCGCTCCTAGATCCCGCCGCAACTATAATAAATGTATTAACCCTTAAACCGCCGCTCCCGGAGCCCACCACCACTCTAATAAACTGATTAACCCCTAAACCGCCGCTCCCGGACCCCGCAACCACCTACATAATACCTATTAACCCCTATCCTGCCCCCCTATACCGCCGCCACCTATAATAAATTTATTAACCCCTATCCGCTATTCAATCAGATTGAGCCAATCAGATTGAGCTCGCATTCTATTGGCTGATCGGAACAGCCAATAGAATGCAAGCTCAATCTGATTGGCTGATTGGATCAGCCAATCGTATTGAACTTGATTCTGATTGGCTGATTCCATCAGCCAATCAGAATATTCCTATCTTAATTCCGATTGGCTGATAGAATCCTATCAGCCAATCGGAATTCGAGGGACGGCATCTTGGATGACGTCCCTTAAAGGAACCTTCATTCTTCAGTTGGACGTCGCCGGATGAAGATGGGTCTGCGTCGGAGGTCTTCAGGATGGAGCCGGTCCTCATCGGATGAAGATAGAAGATGCCGCTTGGAAGATGATGGTTGCCGGTCCGGATCTACTCTTCTTCCCGGATAGGATGAAGACTTTGGAGCCTCTTCTGGACCTCTTCAGCCACCGGATGATGGATCGCCAGCCCCCGCTTGGGTTGGATGAAGATTTTGGAGCCAGGACGGATCGGTTATACCTGGTGAGGTGAAGACAAGGTAGGATGATCTTCAGGGGCTTAGTGTTAGGTTTATTTAAGGGGGGTTTGGGTTAGATTAGGGGTATGTGGGTGGTGGGTTGTAATGTTGGGGGGCTTGGGTATTGTATGTTTTTTTTACAGGCAAAAGAGCTGAACTTCTTGGGGCATGCCCCGCAAATGGCCCTGTTCAGGGCTGGTAAGGTAAAAGAGCTTTGAACTTTAGTAATTTAGAATAGGGTAGGGCATTTTTTTATTTTGGGGGGCTTTGTTATTTGATTAGGGGGCTTAGAGTAGGTGTAATTAGTTTAAAATTGTTGTAATATTTTTCTTATGTTTGTAAATATTTTTTTATTGTTTGTAACTTAGTTATTTTTTATTTTTTGTACTTTAGCTAGTTTATTTAATTGTATTTATTTGTAGGAATTGTATTTAATTAATTTATTGATAGTGTAGTGTTAGGTTAATTGTAGGTAATTGTAGGTAGTTTATTTGATTAATTTATTGATAGTGTAGTGTTAGGTTTAATTGTAACTTAGGTTAGGATTTATTTTACAGGTAATTTTGTAATTATTTTAACTATTTTAGCTATTAAATAGTTCTTAACTATTTAATAGCTATTGTAGCTGGTTAAAATAAATACAAAGTTACCTGTAAAATAAATATTAATCCTAAAATAGCTATAATATAATTATAATTTATATTGTAGCTATATTAGGATTTATTTTACAGGTAAGTATTTAGCTTTAAATAGGAATAATTTATTTAATAAGAGTTAATTTATTTTGTTAGATTTTAATTATATTTAACTTAGGGGGGTGTTAGTGTTAGGGTTAGACTTAGCTTTAGGGGTTAATACATTTATTAGAATAGCGGTGAGCTCCGGTCGTCAGATTAGGGGTTAATAATTGAAGTTAGGTGTCTGCGATGTTAGGGAGGGCAGATTAGGGGTTAATACTATTTATTATAGGGTTAGTGAGGCGGATTAGGGGTTAATAACTTTATTATAATAGCGCTGCGGTCCGCTCGGCAGATTAGGGGTTAATAAGTGTAGGCAGGTGGAGGCGACGTTGAGGGGGGCAGATTAGGGGTTAATAAATATAATATAGGGGTCGGCGGTGTTAGGGGCAGCAGATTAGGGGTACATAAGTATAACGTAGGTGGCGGCGCTTTGCGGTCGGCAGATTAGGGGTTAATTATTGTAGGTAGCTGGCGGCGACGTTGTGGGGGGCAGGTTAGGGGTTAATAAATATAATATAGGGGTCGGCGGTGTTAGGGGCAGCAGATTAGGGGTACATAAGTATAACGTAGGTGGCGGTCGGCAGATTAGGGGTTAAAAAAAATTAATCGAGTGGCGGCGATGTGGGGGGACCTTGGTTTAGGTGTACATTGGTAGTTTATGGGTGTTAGTGTACTTTAGAGTACAGTAGTTAAGAGCTTTATGAACCGGCGTTAGCCCAGAAAGCTCTTAACTACTGACTTTTTTCCTGCGGCTGGAGTTTTGTCGTTAGATGTCTAACGCTCACTTCAGACACGACTCTAAATACCGGAGTTAGGAAGATCCCATTGAAAAGATAGGATACGCAATTGACGTAAGGGGATCTGCGGTATGGAAAAATCGCGGCTGAAAAGTGAGCGTTAGACCCTTTTTTGAGTGACTCCAAATACCGGCGGTAGCCTAAAACCAGCGTTAGGAGCCTCTAACGCTGGTTTTCACAGCTAACGCCAAACTCCAAATCTAGGCCTAAGATAGCTACAATGTAATTAATAATTACATTGTAGCTATTTTAGGATTTATATTTATTTTACAGGTAACCTTGTATTTATTTTCACTAGGTAGAATAGTTATTAAATAGTTATTATAGTTATTAACTATTTAATAACTACCTAGCTAAAAGAAATACAAAATTACCTGTAAAATAAATCCTAACCTAAGTTACAATTAAACCTAAATTAATTAACTACAAATACCTACAATTAAATACATTTAAATAAACTAACTAAAGTACAAAAAATAAAAAAATATTACAAGATTTTAAGCTAATTACACCTAATCTAAGCCTCCTAATAAAATTACAAAGCCCCCCAAAATAAAAAAATGCCCTACCCTATTCTAAATTACGAAAGTTAACAGCTCTATAACCTTACCAGCCCTTAAAAGGGCCTTTTGCGGAGCATGCCCCAAAATATTCAGCTCTTTTGCATGTTAAAAAAAAACAACCCCCCCAACATTAAAACCCACCACCCACATACCCCTACTCTAACCCACCCAATCCCCCCTTAAAAAAATCTAACACTACCCCCCTGAAGATCATCCTACCTTTAACCATCTTCAGCCAGCCGACCACCGATGGAACAGAAGAGGACATCCGCAACGGCCAAAGTCTTCATCCAAGGGGCGCTGAAGAGGTCTTCCATCCGATAGAAGTCTTCATCCAGGCGGCGTCTTCAATCTTCATCCATCCGGAGCGGAGCCATCTTCAAAGCAGCCGACGTGGAGCCATCTTCATCCGCCTACTCGCCGAATGAATATTCCTTTAAGTCATGTCATCCAAGATGGCGTCCCTCGAATTCCGATTGGCTGATAGGATTCTATCAGCCAATTGGAATTAAGGTAGGAAAAATCTGATTGGCTGATCCAATCAGCCAATCAGATTCAAGTTCAATCTGATTGAGCTCGCATTCTATTGGCTGTTCCGATCAGCCAATAGAATGCAAGCTCAATCTGATTGGCTGATTGGATCAGCCAATCAGATTTTTCCTACCTTAATTCCGATTGGCTGATAGAATCCTATCTGCCAATCGGAATTCGAGGGACGCCATCTTGGATGACGTCACTTAAAGGAATATTCATTCGGTGAGTAGGCGTCGGTGGATGAAGATGGCTCCGCGTCGGCTGCTTTGAAGATGGCTCCGCTCCGCTCCGGATGGATGAAGATTGAAGACGCCGCCTGGATGAAGACTTCTATCAGATGGAAGACCTCTTCAGCGCCCCTTGGATGAAGACTTCGGCCATTGCGGATGTCCTCTTCTGTTCCATCGGTGGTCGGCTGGCTGAAGACGGCTAAAGGTAGGATGATCTTCAGGGGGGTAGTGTTAGGTTTTTTTAAGGGGGGATTGGGTTGGTTAGAGTAGGGGTATGTGGGTGGTGGGTTTTAATGTTCGGGGGGTTTTAAAATGCAAAAGAGCTGAATACTTTGGGGCATGCCCCGCAAAAGGCCCTTTTAAGGGCTGGTAAGGTAATAGAGCTGTTAACTTTTGTAATTTAGAATAGGGTAGGGCATTTTTTTTATTTTGGGGGGCTTTGTAATTTTATTAGGGGGCTTAGATTAGGTGTAATTAGCTTAAAAATCTTGTAATTTTTTTTATTTTTTGTATTTAAGTTAGTTTATTTAATTGTATTTAATTGTAGGTATTTGCAGTTAATTAATTTAAGTTATTTAATGATAGTGTAGTGTTAGGTTTAATTGTAACTTAGGTTAGGATTTATTTTACAGGTAATTTTGTATTTCTTTTAGCTAGGTAGTTATTAAATAGTTAATAACTATTTAATAACTATTCTACCTAGTTAAAATAAATACAAAGTTACCTGTAAAATAAATATAAATCCTAAAATAGCTACAATGTAATTATTAATTACATTGTAGCTATCTTAGGGTTTATTTTACAGGTAAGTATTTATTTTTAAATAGGAATAATTTATTTAATGATAGTGTAGTGTTAGGTGTAATTGTAACTTAGGTTAGTTTTTATTTTACAGGTAAATGTGTCTTTATTTTAACTAGATAGCTATTAAATAGTTAATAACTATTTAATAGCTATTGTGCCTAGTTAAAATAAATTGAAATTTCCATGTAAAATAAAAATAAATCCTAAAATAGCTACAATATAATTATTAGTAATATTGTAGCTATATTAGGGTTTATTTTATAGGTAAGTATTTAGTTTTAAATAGGATTAATTTAGTTAATAATAGTAATTTTATTTAGATTTATTAAAATAATATTTAAGTTAGGAGGTGTTAGGGTTAGACTTAGGTTTAGGGGTTAATAATTTTATTATAGGTGGCAAAGGTGTAGGGGGGTAGATTAGGGGTTAATAAGTTTAATTTAACCCCTAAACCGCCACGGGGTCCGGGAGCGGCGGTTTAGGGGTTAAACAATTTATTTAGTTGTGGCGGGGTACGGGATCGGCAGGATAGGGGTTAATACATTTATTATAGGTGGCAGCGGTATAGGGGGGCAGGATAGGGGTTAATAGGTATTATGTAGGTATTATGTAGGTGGTGGCAGGGTCCAGGAGCGGCGGTTTAGGGGTTAATAAGTTTATTAGAGTGGCGGTGGGGTAATACATTTATTTAGTTGCGGGGGTGTAGGGGGGGCAGATTAGGGGTGTTTAGACTCGGGGTACATGTTAGGGTGTTAGGTGCAGACGTTTCCCATAGGAATCAATGGGATGTTGGGCAGCAGTGAACATGAACTTTCGCTATGGTCAGACTCCCATTGATTCCTAAGGGATTCCTATGGGATCCGCCACCTCCAGGGCGGCGGATTGAAAACCAGGTATGCTGGTGCAGAGCGTACCTGCTAGTCATTTGATAACTAGCAAAAGTAGTCAGATTGTGCCGAACTTGTGTTTGGCACATCTGGAGTGACGTAAGAATTGATCTGTGTCGGACTGAGTCCGGCGGATCAAAGCTTACGTCACAAAATTCTACTTTTGCCGAGCAGCAGGGCTTGATAACTTAGGCGAATCAGCCTCGCCACAAATACGCTGCGGAATTCCAGCGTATTTGAGGTTGACGGCTTAATAACTAGGGGCCAGTGTGCTATTGCATTGTCTTGTTATCTTGCATTTGTTAATTATGCAAATCTAATGTGTTGACTGGTCCTTTAATAAAGGTAACCATTGACATGCTAATTATTTTCCCAAAAAGTTGTCGTGTTTATCTAAGGTGGGTTCTGGGGTCTTAGTTGGCCCTTCTTCTGGAAATGACCTGGTACAACTTTAATTCCTTAAACAATAGGAAGATAATCACATAAAAACAAACAAACAATATGTAACAAATGGAATTTATGACTACAAAATCATTGAATGTACCCTTAACAAGAGTAAAGATATCACACTGGAATAATCAGTTGGATATAACTGTCAGACGGAAAGTCCCACAGATGTTCTTGTGCAAAATCTGTAAAAGTCTATAAGGAGACACGAACAAGAAATAATCTGCTCTGTGTGGTGTTCTGTATTATTAAGGCATGCATTTAAAGAAGCATTGATGCAAGAGAGGAATGCATAATACTGTCCTTATATAAATCCCTGTCAAGAACTCACCTTTAGTATGGAGTACAGTTCTGGAGATCAGTTACGAAAAAAAGACATTGCAGAATTAGAAAAAAAGTTTAGAAAAGGGCCACAAAAATAATGAGGAAAATGTAGGATTTAAACTATGAAGAGAGGTTAGCTAAACTGAGTATGTTACCTAAAGAAAAAAAAGGCACTTGGGAGGTGATTTGATTAATTTTTATAAATATATTCAAGCCCATATACAGAGTTGGGCAATTGTTTGTGATAAGAGGTCACAATTTAAAGCTAAAGGATTTTTTTTTTTCATTTTAAGAACAATCAAATTGTGGAGCTCATAGCCTAAGAAGATAGTGAATGCTAATACCCTAGATACATTTCTGGCTAGAAATAGAATTCAGGATAGGATTGCTTGTGTTAAATGAGTCAGCTTTCTTATTGCATTAATGTAAGTTCATTTGTCAGCTTCTTATTGTAAATTAGGTAGGATCAGTATTGGTTGAGCTCAATGGACATTTGTCTTCTTTCAACCTCATCTACTATGTTATTACGTTACACAACCATTCCAGCAATTAAAGCCGGTTGTACTTATGCAGTACTGTATGTATGTATATATATATATATATATATATATATATATATATATATATATATTTGTATAGGTATATATATGTAAAACATCATTCTACAGACTTAATTGACTATATGGCTTGTAATTTTTAAAGGGATGCTTTTTATTCCTAGTCCGGCCCTGAGATTAGTGTATTAGTATACACAAGTAGCATTTTTAGAAATCAATAATGGTTGTTGTAAACAGTGTTTTTTTATATATATAAAAAAGTGCTGGTACTCAAAAAAAGGTTTCGGTACTCATTGACTATTGATATATTGTGCTCAGTAACTTTGAGAAAAGCAAAGACAGTTATTTACATTGCTTGATATATTTTGCAACCCCCCCCCCCCCTTGAAAAACTAGATTATATACACAATGATTACAAATATTACCTGTTATCAGATGGCAGAGGTGGTGGTACTCAGCACCAGTGAGTACCACCACAAAAAAGCCTTGTTGTAAAATATAACGCTAAAGGGGATCTACTTGCATTGAAATGATGTATTTTTAAAGTTCCAATCAGCCAACAGAATGCAAGCTCAGTCCTATTGGCTGATTGGATTTTTTCAACCTTAAAGGGACAGTCTAGGCCAAAATAAACTTTCATGATTCAGATAGGGCATGTTATTTTAAAAAAATGTCCAATTTACTTTTATCACCAATTTTGCTTTGTTCTCTTGGTATTCTTAGTTGAAAGCTTAACCTAGGAGGTTCATATGCTAATTTCTTAGACCTTAAAGGCCACCTCTTTTCAGAATGCATTTTAACAGTTTTTCACTACTAAAGGGTGTTAGTTCATGTGTTTCATATAGATAACACTGTGCTCATGCACGTGAAGTTATCTGGGAGCAGGCACAGATTGGCTAAATGGCAAGTCTGTCAAAAGAACTGAAATAAAGGGGCAGTTTGCAGAGGCTTAGATACAAGATAATCACAGAGGTTAAAAGTATATTAATATAACTGTGTTGGTTATGCAAAACTGGGGAATGGGTAATAAAGGGATTATCTATCTTTTAAAACAATAAAAATTCTGGTGTAGACTGTTCCTTTAATTACGATTGGTTGATAGAATTCTATCAGCCAATCGTAATCTAAGGGACGCCATCTTGTATGATGTCATTTAAAGGAACCTTCATTCAGCAAGAAGACGTCGATTGAAGAGGATGTCTTGAAGATGGAGCCGCTCAGTGCCAGATGGATGAAGATAGAAGATGTCGTCTGGGTGAAGACTTCTGCCCGTCTGGAGGACCACTTCTGCCCATCTGGAGGACCACTTCTGCCGGCTTCCTTGAGGACAGCTTGACGCTTGGATGAAGACTTCTCCCGGTAAGTGGATCTTCGGGGGTTAGTGTTAGGATTTTTTAAGGGTGTATTGGGTGGGTTTTATTTTAAGGTTAGGGCTTTGGGCCGCAATAGAACTTAATGCCCTTTTAAGGGCAATGCCCATCCAAATGCCCTTTTCAGGGCAATCGGGAGCTTAGTTTTTTTTAGTTGGGGTTTTATTTGGGGGTTTTGGTTGTGTGGGTGGTGGGTTTTACTGTTGGGGGGTTGTTTGTATTTTTTTTACAGGTAAAAGAGCTGATTTCTTTGGGGCAATGCCCCACAAAAGTCCCTTTTAAGGGCTATTGGTAGTTTAGTTTAGGCTAGGTTTGGCTGGGCTTTTTTATTTTGATAGGGCTATTAGATTGGGTTTAATTAGTTTAAAGATCTTGTAATTTGTTTTTTATTTTCTGTAATTTAGTGGGGTTTTTTTTGTAATTTAGCTAATTGTATTGAATTTAGTTAATTGTATTTAATTTAGGTAATTTATTTAATTGTAGTGTAGTGTTAGGTGTTAGTGTAACTTAGGTTAGGTTTTATTTTACAGGTACATTTGTATTTATTTTAGCTAGGTAGTTATTAAATAGTTAATAACTATTTAGTAACTATTCTACCTAGTAAAAATAAATACAAACTTGCCTGTAAAATAAAAATAAAACCTAAGATAGCTACAATGTAACTATTAGTTATATTGTAGCTAGCTTAGGGTTTATTTTATAGGTAAGTATTTAGTTTTAAATAGGAATTATTTAGTTATTAATAGTAGGTTTTATTTAGATTTATTTAAATTATATTTATGCTAGGGGGTGTTAGGGTTAGACTTAGATTTAGGGGTTAATAAATTTAATATAGTGGCAGCGATGTTGGGGGCGGCAGATTAGGGGTTAATAAATGTAGGTAGGTGGCAGCGATGTTAGGGACAGCAGATTAGGGGTTAATAATATTTAACTAATGTTTGGTGGGAATACAGCAGTTTAGGGGTTAATATGTTTATTATAGTAGCGGCGATGTCCGGAGCGGCAGATTAAGGGTTAATCATTTAATTATAGTGTTTGCGATGTGGGAGGGCCTCAGTTTAGGGGTTAATAGGTAGTTTATGGGTGCTAGTGTACTTTTTAGTAATTTAGTTATGAGTTTTATGCTACAGCGTTGTAGTATAAAACTCATAACTACTGACTTTAAAATGCGGTACGAATCTTGCTGGGGTAGGCTGTACCGCTCACTTTTTGGCCTCCCAGGACAAGCTTGTAATACCAGCGCTATGGAAGTCCCATTGAAAAAAGACTATACTGAATTTGCGTAAGTTGTTTTGCGGTAAGGCCAAAAAAGTGTGCGGTGCCCCTAAATCTGCAAGACTCGTAATAGCAGCAGTAGTAAAAAAGCAGCGTTATTAGGCTTAACGCTGCTTTTTTACTCATAACGCAAGTCTCGTAATCTAGCCGTTTGTTTTTTACAGTATATATATAGACATATACATATGTAAATGTGAAGACTGTGATATTATTTACAGCTATGAGGATCTGCAGGAAAAGTTACTTCAAGTCACCTACATCTACAAATAGCGTGATTTTATATTTTATATTTGATTGTATTTTGCACTGTAGTGATTGCCACAAACAGTACATGCGTTATTTAAATTTTATTTTTCCAAAGATCACGTAATCACGAATTTCATAGTTAACTATTGCAATCCATTTCCATGCGCACCACTACTAACCCATTAGGTTATCTGGAACAGCAAACTGTGCACTGGTATTTTTTTTCAATATAAGGGCGTTTGACAATGTTTGCAAGGATTCTTTTAGACTATGTTTATTTCTAGTGTTTGTTAAAGGCCCAGTTCCATTTTGGTGTGAACTGTACACAAAATGATGGATCTGAGTTTCTATGCAAAATTCTAATAATAAATTTTACTTTATAGGATTTTCAATTCTTTTAAACTGTAAAAGAAAATAAACTGCATTCAAAAACTTTTTTCAAGCAGGATGACGCCAATAATTATATACATCAAATGAGCTGCCACCATAACAAATGGAAAAATAATATTCCAAAAGGGCAGTTTCTTCGAATGAAGAAAAATTGCAGTAATATCTCAGACTACGATATCCAATAAAAAATCCTCAAAGATAAATTTGTAAATAGGGGTTATGTAGAGGAAGAATTAGTGAGGGAAACAGTCCTCATAGATAGATAAGATATTTTAAAGAAAGTAAATACTAATAATGGAAAACCGAATATTGGCTCCTTCTTTCTACCATTCATAACCTCCTATAGTGGAAACAAATATTTGATAGAAAGAATTATAAGAAAACAATGGGAGGTCCTTAAAAGTGACGATAAAATAGGTCATCTCCTGCCCCAAAAACCACAGACGGTGTATAGAAAAGCAAGAAATTTTAAAAGTAGACTGGCGCCATCTGAATTTAAAAAGAAAAAATGGATAGGGACAGATAAAGATCTTTGGGGGAAGGACTTGAGAGGCTTTTTTCCCTGTCATAAATGTAAATGTTGCCAATATGCAATGAAAAAGAAAGAAATCAAATCAAATACTACAGGTGAAATCTACAAAGTACAACATATGATTAAATGTACAGATAAAAATGTCATATATGTTATTGAATGCAGATGTGGAGCTCAATATGTAGGGGAGTCTGAAAGATAAGGGAACACATCCTGTCTATTGAGCCCCACGATAAAGAAAGAAAGATCTTCCCGTTCAAAACACTTTTCCACTTGCAATGAAGCTAATCTTAATTTTTTTAAATTCATGGGAATAGATAAAGTCTCATTGCATTGGAGGGGTGGAGATTTACATAACGAAATTCTCAAAAGGAGGGCAAATGGATATTTCAGTTAGGTACCCTTACCCCAAAAGGTCTAAATCTGGAATTTACTTTCTACTCTTTTAAAATATTCCCAAATCCTGATAAAAATTGTGCTTTTAATATAAAAATTTATTCCACACATATTTCCATCAATGAATTTAATATCTATTATGTTTGTATATATATTTTTTAAGGTCTAATGCAATATTCGTTTTATGTATAATGAATATTGTTTAACGTATGTGTGTACACCCATTTTTTATGTATCAGAATTTTGCTGTTTTTAATATTATGAAATATCCATTTTTAATGTTATGTATTCATATCTCATAAGCACATTTATGCTTTATTTATTTTTCTCAGTCTCACTATTACATTTAAATCACTGTTTAGCTAGATACTGTGAATGATAGAATTTCACTATATTTATCAGTTAGTTCTTATTAATGCTCTATTAATTTTGCATACCCCTTAATATTTTGGGTATAAATAAAGCATAGAAGTGTCATTCCGCTAGAGTTTGAGAAAGGATGTTATCAAGTCGAAACGCGTTACTCTATTTTTGAAGTTGTCCGGCCACTGTAGTTGCATACGGATTACACGGCCATATTCTACACACGGAAACAGATGCCGAGTAAACCGGGTAAATCACAGGAGGCAAAATATAGTGAGCGGCTTCATAGTTGGAGGATCCAAACAGACGTGAAGGACAGATCTACGGCATGTGGTGTAAGTAAAAATGTGCACCTTTGCCAACAAACTTTATCTGTCTGTGTAAAAAGAACCTCTTTGTTTCTTTTGTTGTTTTTGTCTGCAGCTAAAACAACAGTCTTGTCCTCATCGCCACTCAGCCCCTGCAGCGTAACTGACTCTGATCACAGCACAATGGACTTGTCTGCTTATAAATTGAACTCTTTAACTGTATGTTAGCATTTTATATGTATATATTTGGAGTGTTTGTTATTAAGTGTTAACTATTTATGCCACATCCTTTTAATTCATTAAATTGATTTTTAACAAAATAGTTTTTTTTAATATATTTTTTCACCTGGATACTACATATTCTGGGTTCTTATTATAGTGTGACTCTTATTAGAGCGTATTTCTCTAACCATAAGTTAATATTATTGACATATTATATTCTCTTTTAACCTGTTGTACAGCATGTGCAGTATTTTTATAATTTTCTTTTTTTTTTTTTTTTTATTTTTTTTTTTTTTTCAAGACTTTATAAATACAGAAAAGAAAAATATTGCATTCATTTGAAACACATAGATATGAAAAGTATCCACATCATGTCTAAACAGGATCCAAACAAAACAACAAAAAGAAAAATAAAAGAATACAAGTATCAGATATCAAGCATCTATCACGTAGAGAAAATAAAATAACATTTCAGAGAAACCCCTTGTATATCTATGATAATATAGACCAATATCATATACCTCTGAATTTAACAAGAGAAGAACAGAAAAGAAAAAAAAAAAAAAAAAAAAGGAAGGTGAAGGGAGGTTCTTCTAAAATCCCTTCCTCAGTATTATCGCTCAAGCCCTGTTCGATTTTAGTTTAATAATTAACATCTTCTAGCTTTAAATGGACATTCGGTCCTTGGACCCAATTACTAATCTAAATAAATCCAAATTACTCTACTTTCTGAAGGCTTGTAAACTAACTCTGATACCTCCAAACACTAGACTGCCTAGAATATCTGAATCTAGGATCAACAAATTTTGACTCTATATATGTCTATTTCCCATAACCCATAACCGTACTTATTAGGAGGTACCTTTGCCTACATGAAGTCTATTTAGTGGTTCTCAACAAAACTCAATCCTAATATGCTAAATCGCTAAGGAACTTTAGCCATCCAGCCTTCTAAGGTTCAGCCCCAGAAGAGGGCAGCGAGTGGTAAGCGGAGGGGAGGAGGAGGAGGAGAGAGGGGAGAGAGAAGAGGGGAGGGAAAAAAAAAAAAAAAAAGGAAAAAGAAAAAAAAGAGGGGGGGAAGGAGGGAAGAGGGGAGAGGGGGAATGAATATATTACCCCCCTTTCCAACTTATATAGCACATCACCCATCTATGGCTCTAAAAACCAGAACCTTGGGAGGTTTCCCCTGTCGATTTGTTGTTGTATCCATGTGGACCCTTTCCAATAAGATAAGAGCTGACTCTGTGTTCCCATGGGGAGGGAGCCAATAAATCTCTTCCATTTATTAAAGAACCTGGGTAACTGTTTAGAATTGATATCTCTAATATTATATTGCTCAAATACCATCTGATGTTGTACTTCTTTTAAGAAATCATTGAATCTAGGGTTTTTTTACCTCTCCAACTTTTAAGAATTAGATTCCTCCCTATCAAAATAAGTAGATTAACTAATCTATTGTTAGGAATGGCAGGGGTGTATTTACACAGGAAGAGAATTTGTGATGGGGTCAATTTAAATCTTATCCCTGTTATCTTATTGCTCCAAAAATTTATTTTCTGCCAGAATTGATGTATTTTTGGACAAGTCCAGAAACAATGTAGCAAATCTGCACTCTCATAACAGCATTTAGGGCAATTTTGCCTTTCAGGGTTCCATTTTGCCAATCGGGCAGGTGTATAATACACCCTATTTAACAATTTGAGGTGTGATTCTTTCCAACTATGCATAATCGTAGCACCTGATACCAGTGTTATGCTCTGTAAAGTTGTCGTGATATCTAAAGTAACCTTGTCCTTAGCCCACTTATTCGTTATTTCCAAAATATTACGCTTCCCCCCAATCTTCAGGATAGTGTTGTAGATGCGGGAGATAGTGCACACCCCCCCCCCCGATATTCTCTTAAAATTATTTTTAATTCTTGGCTATCAATTTCTGGTCCTGTGTCCTGCCTTAATACCTCTATCCAATGCCTAACCTGTAAGTAGGCAAAGAAACTGGACCTCGGGAGATTAAATTGAAGAGATAATTGCTCAAACGACTGAAGCCTTAGATTTTTGCCTTCACATATCTGGATTACATCGTACACTCCTCTCTCCGACCATGTCTGAAATATAGAGGGGTCTAATCCCGGTAAAAAGCCCGGGTTACCTCGTAAAGGCAAGAACTCTGATTTGCGAAAGTCAATTCTTAGTTCACTACATATTTTTTGCCAGGCCTGTACTATAGATTTAAATATAGTCATTTGGTGTATTGTTCCAGGCAATTTACTTACAGGGTGATGCAGAACTGCCTTTAAGCTAAAAGGCTTAATTATTGATGATTCAATTTCAAAGAAGGAAACCAATTCTCTTTCAGAGATCCAGTCTAACGCAAATTTAGCTAAGGCGGCATAATTATAGAATTTAACATTGGGGCATGCCATACCGCCATAGGCTTTCGGTAGTGATAGTTTAAAGATGGAGATACGTGGTTTCTTACCTTGCCAAATGAATTGATTAAAGCTCCTCTGGAGCAAGGTCAGGTCTCTGTTATATAATAACAAAGGTAGATTCTGTAAGAAATATAGAAGCTTTGGAAACAAAACCACCTTGATCAGTGTAATTCGAGCTGTAATTGATATTGGTAAATTACCCCATTTCTTGAGATTCCTATCAAGCCCTCTAATACATGGCTTAAAATTAAGCTCATACCATAAATTAGGGTCTTTGCTCAATGTAATACCTAGGTAAGTAATCTGTGTTGTTTCCTTAAAAGGATAATTCCCAGAGTTGCGGGGTTTATGTATCCACATAATCTCAGATTTCTCATAGTTAATTTTATAACCTGAAAAGGAACTAAATGTATTAAATATCGCAATAAGCTGGGGGATAGAAGTAGTTGTGTTACTAAGGAAAAGCAATAAATCATCTGCAAATAATGAAAGGACCAATCTATGCCCTCCAATCTGAATGCCCTGCATTACATTCCGCAAGTAAACTGCCAATGGTTCAATGGATAGATTGAATAAGAATGGGGATAATGGGCAGCCTTGCCGGGTTCCACATCTAAGAACGATCCTATTAGTAGGTTGCCCATTCACTATTATTGAAGAATATGGTTCTCTATAAAGCTGTCTAATAAATTGTTGGAAGATGCCCGTTATACCAAACTTCTCCAAAGAAGTGAAAAGATGGTCCCATATGATAGCATCAAATGCTTTTTCAGCATCAATTGTAAGAATAGCTTGATCAGGCTTGGCATACTGTCTTTTCTTCTCCGCCTTATTCCAGTAATAGTCCAATACTAGCTGGACTTTCCGTAGATTTTTAACTGGGTTTCTGCCCGTCATAAAACCGGTCTGGTCGGGGTGTATCATAGAACCTAGGGGAGATTTTAATCTATTGGCTAAAATGTATGTAAGAATTTTATAGTCCTGATTAAGGAGTGAGATTGGCCTATAAGAAGATGGAAATTCTGGGTCCTTACCTTTCTTTAATATCAAGACTATATTGGATGCCGCAAATAAGGGAGATTGTGGTTTGTTATCTATAAAGTATTCATTAAATAATTTACCCAAAACTGGGGATATATGTTCCGATAGTATTTTGTAAAATTCGGCCGGCAAATCATCTGGACCGGGAGCTTTTCCCAATTTTAACTTTTTTATAGTACTACTTATTTCTTCCCCAGATATAGGTTCGTTAAGACGCTGAAGATCTTCTAAACCAATTTGGTGTAAATTTACTCTTTGCCAAAACTGCTCCTTATTTACCGTATTAACCTGTTTGGTTGCATAAAGCTGTTGAAAAGTTTGAAAAAAAGCTTCCCTTATTTCTACAGGATCGGTCACTCTATTATTCCCAATTTTCAGTGCAGGAATAAAATTCTTTTGTTGTCTGATCCTGATAATTCTCGCAATATACTTAGCCGAAACACCCTGTGTCCCTAAATAAAAAGCCTTCAATTTTTGTTCTTCTGCATTTGATTGTTGTTTTAAGAAGAAGTCGTATACTAATTTATTGTTTTTATATTTAGTCCAAAGATCAATAGAGGGGTTGCTAAGATATTTACGGTAACTATTTCTCAATGTATTGGAAAGTTGCTCCTCTCTCTTAGCCCGAATCGCCTTAGTTCTTACTAAGTACGCTTTAATCTCGCCTCTGAAGACCGCCTTTGCTGTCTCCCAGAATATTTCTGGCCTATCTAGGTAATTTACATTATCAGCCTGAAATAGATTCCATCTATTCTGCATCCATTTTCTGGAGCTGGCATTATTTACCAGATACTGCGGGAAGAATAACCTATTATTACCTGCTAAAGATTTATCAGTCAAACTTATCTTCAATGAGATAATAGCGTGATCTGAGATCACAATGTCCTGAATTGCAGACCCAATTTTCATTTTTAGCATATGTTTCGCAATTAAAAAGTAATCAATTCGAGAAAAGGAAGAATGTGCGCATGACGCACATGTATATTCTCATTGATCTGGATTTTGTGTCCGCCATATATCTTGCAAAGCCAATTTTTGACAAAATTTTTGTAAAATTACCGCTTCCCTAGCTTTTCTCGGAGTGAATCTGGGCTTTGATCTGTCCAAACTATGTGAGAAAGCCATATTAAAATCGCCAGCAACCACTATATTCTTCCCAATATGTAAAAACAACTTTAAACTAATATCTTCCCAAAAATCTCTATCTATCACATTAGGTCCATATACATTACATAGAACAAAGATACAGTTGTTAATTTCTATCTCAAGAATTTGAAATCTCCCGTTAATATCATTGAGGACTGAAATGATGTTGTAAGTCAACTGTTTATTTATTAGGATAGCCAAGCCTCTTTTGGTCTTATCATAGGGGGTGTACACTACCTCCCCCACCCACTTACTTTTAAGTTTCATGGCCTCCTTGGGCCGAAGATGGGTCTCCTGTATAAAAACTAGATCAGGTTTCTGTCTCCCAAGGTGTCTAATCAGCAATTTCCTTTTAATTGGAGATGAGATCCCTCCAATGTTCCAAGAAAGAAAATTAAGAGTAACCATTTAAGATATTATTGAGGGATGCAGAACAGAGAACTTAATAGTATATAAAAAGGGAGAGAGAAGAAAAAAAAAAAAAAAAAAAAACCCTTATACGGACCCCCCCTCCCCGCTCCGCCCCGCCCCATGACCACTCCACTCTGCTACTGTTCTCTATCTCTTTCTTGCTCCAGCAAGAGAAAGAACAGTACAGATAAATAAACATCCAAAAATTCATCCTATTGATCTCGTGTTTGTTTGAACAATATATTTCCCTGTCCAAACAATTTTATACTATCCCTAGGCTCTGACAATATAATTTAATCTGTTCAACTTTTGTAAAAGTATGTGTTTCTCCATCCTTATCTACTACAATCTTTGCTGGATATACAAGTCTTGCTCTTAGATTGGCTCTAATTAGTTGGGAACAAAATGGGGCCATTTCCCTACGTTTGTTTTGAGTCTCGTATGAGAAGTCCTGAAACAGTAATAATTTACTGGACCCCACCATGATATTATTGTTTTTACGATACAATCTAAGTATGTGAAACTTGTCCTGAAAATTTAGAAATTTAATAATTACAACCCTAGGTTTAATAGGGCCATCTGAGTTCCTTCTGGGTGCTCCTATTCTATGGGCTCTCTCTATGGGTAACCTTACATTCTCAGCAGTACTCCCTACCAGCTTAGGAAGCTGACTAGATGCAAAGTTTATCAGGTCGTGGTATTCTGCCGTTTCTGGTAGGCCTAGACCTGTCTTCAAGTTCCTCAATTTTAGATTGTATAAAGTTAAGTTTACTATCATGCGAATTGATCATCTGATCTTGAGCTACTGATCTATCTTCCATGTCCGACACTCTGGTTTCTAACTCGTTCATCCGTGCTGTAAATTGTTTAATTTCATTTGTAGCTGCGGCTACTTCTTGTCTTAGGGACTCAAATTGTGGCATAATTAATTCTGAAATTTGCTGTAGTAGGGATGGATTATCTATACAGCTTGAAGTTGTTTCATTTTGTAAATATATTTCTGTACTACTTTCATTAGGTTTAAGTTTTTTCTCCTTCGGTTTAGGCGGCATGTTAGGTGAGAGTGTTTTGGAATGTGAAATATATCTTTCCATATAGGTAAATAAATCTGTCAAACAGAGGGACCAGTTTTCAAATTTAGGTTTATAGTACTAATGTCTTGTCAACTAAGGTTTTTATGCCCTCTCTACTTTATGAGTGTATATTGTGGTATCAACAACAGATATCATGCAAGCGTGTCCCAAGAGAGGGAAATTAGAAGAAGAAGAAAAACAAACTCTTAAGATCCCCTTCCCCTTTCCTGCTGGTTGAAAACAATACCAGCCGGAACACAATAGTGATATTTTGTGCAAAACTTAACTACATATATTCCAACCTCTTAATTAGTAGTAAAGGTCAACAGAAACTATTTATCAATATAAACTTTCTTGTTACAGTAATACTTTTGTGTGAAAAAAAAAATTATATGAAAGCAAAAAAAAGAAAAAACACAGCAAAGTGAGAGTGAAGAAGGAGAGGAATAGAGAAAAAAAAAAAAAAAAAAAGGAAAAAAAGAAAAAGGCAAAAAAGAACAGTGTTTCTGCCGCTTTAAAAACCTTATTACACTTCCCAATAATAATTCTGTAGTTTGCCACAATATCAGAAAACAAACGTTTTTAGCACGCAGTCAGCTATATACTTCTGGAGAAGGAGAGAGAAAAAAAGTAAAAGAAAAAAAAACAGAGAAAGACCAGACCCTTAATATGCATAAAACTTAACCAGTAAACTATTTCTTGTCTGTAGAGACAGGTACACTTGAGAAAAAACCTTATATACCCATAGCAAGAACTGCAGCAGAGTTGTTATGAGAAGTGCTACATAACAGAATGTGACCACTCTTTTATGTTTATATTTAGGGTATATAACCCTAAGTGGACTCTGATAGGCTAGTTCTCTGTTACACTAAGCAAATCACATTCAGCTTATAAAGTTCTGATATTTAGAGAACACTCTAATGCAGTCTTTATTCTGGAGCTTTAAAGTCACTGGATTGATTTAATGTCTCAGGTCTTATTCTGATAATATATCCTCTCTGTAATCAGCTACGAATTATTTCCAGGGGGACTTTGCCTTCAGAGGGCAACACTTTCCTACCACCTCACCCCTTTTCACATCTCAAAGCAGTGGTCCTCTTGTTGTTACTTTAGGGGGTCCTGTAGAATATCCCTTGATTTTAGGGTTTTGTACCAGAGAGAGATTTACAGATTTAGGCTACTAGCTTACTCGTTTAACCATTTATCAGCTTTTAAGGGCTTTGTTTGATCCATACCCTCAGCCCTCAGCTCTTGCCCGCTTAAAGTCCAGTTAACCAACTATAGTATAGGGAACATTGGGGCGATCTATGAGGGAGTTTTGACCTGTAGCCTTCAAACAACTAGCGGCAATCAGACTTCCCCTTTATCCCTGGCCAGGCTTATGTTCCCAGCTTACAGTCCAGCTCTAGATTCCAGGGGGACCTAGCTTGAGTGTCATTAAAGATTTGGGGCACTTAACACAGTAAAGAGGGGGTAGTCAGAAATAAACGAGCCTTGCCCGTAGTACCTGCTTCTTCCGGCACTCCGTCTGAATGAAAACACAATACCTTGTTGATACAAGCCGGTCTCCAACAACCAGGTCCTATTTGATGCAGCCGGGGCCTTTGTACTGCTATTCAGTGAAGGGGGGATCATCCAGGAGCGCTGTGTGTTAAGGCCGCCGAACACAGACACCTCTGCGGCTACAGCCTTGCCCTCAGCCTGCTCCTTCGCTTTCGCTCCCCTGTCAGGACCAAACAAATCAACACCGGACCAGATGTTATCCTTAGGTTCCGAGTGAGTAGGAGACTTGTCGAGCTTAGGCACCTCCAGGGGTGCAACACAAATCTGTAGAATCAGATCTACCGGTTCCGCTCCGCCGCCAAACACTGCCACACTCGGATGTCGGATGTCTCCAAACAGGTAGTCAGAGAGGTTGTTATCCTTCTTGTGCTTGTAATTGAACGCCCCTTGGCGTCGCGACTCTGCAACTGAGTCAATCTGCCACCCGGCAGCCGGGCTCTGCTAATGTATATCCGGGCCAGTGTGAGTCACCCGGCCAAGGAATAACGCAGGTAGGTTAGATCTCTAGAGCTCAAAAATCCCTGAGCTCGGTGCTAGCGTCCCACGTTGCTGCTAGCTCCTCCCTTTCCGGCCACCCTATAATTTTCATTATTTTTATAATTTTATAGTTTAGCATTTCTGAATATCAGCTGATTTAAATTTAAAGAAATTCTTTTAGTACATTTTTTATATATTTAGCCTAATGCTGCATATATTAGGTTCCTTTTTGCAGCGCAGTTGTATTGTATATTAGTTCACTCTTTTGAGTGCTGATATCTCCCCTTGCAAAACTGTTAATCTTCAGCCCGCTTTCATGCAGCTTAGTATCTTTTTAAACAAAATTGTGCAATCATGTTTTTTTTATAGCAAACAAGCCTCCATACTCCTACTCCTGGACGCTCAGAACATGAATTTAACCCTATTACCAGAATTGCACTACAGTGATTTATCCTTCTGGATGCCAGTAACACACAGTTGTTTAACCCCTTTGTTTCAAGAACACATAAAAAATAGAGATTTGAAACTATTGCCAATTATGGAGCAATGATTCAACCACATACATTACCAAAACAAATAGGGTTTAAACAGGGAAAATAAAATAATTATTTTAAAAAATGAAAAATGTCTAATAAAATAGAACATTTACATTGTTCAATTAATATAACAAAAACACTTCAGGTAAATTGCTGCTGCTGAATTTGTCCTTTGGACGCCTTGGCTTTACATCCAACCCAGATTCTCTGCTTTAAATGTGATGTGTTTCCTACTTTGAATTTTAATAAATATTGATTTCTACTTAAAAAATGACACTCTGCTTAAGTCAGCGTAACTAGAGAAATGGATATTTGAAAACAAGTTATCACAAAGATCATAATACAGTATAATAAATGTCCTCATATTTTTTAGTAAAGTGCACTCAACCAGGGGTCTTGAATAACTGAAAAGTACTGAGTTGATCTTATATGAGTAAAGGACACAGTGTCATTGGTTGTGAATGTATTAATTGTCTTTTTGGGCAGGTTGAAAATGATACTTATATCAAGTGCAATAAAAAAATGCTTGTTATGATTAATAAAGGGACATCAAAATGATTTATTGTGCTTGCTTTTGCTATAAAATACCTCAACTTTCCTGTTCCACACTCTCTAGAGAGGTTAAAATGTAAATTCTATAACCTGAGTATACTGCAAAATGCTGCAGGTTGCCTGAGCCAATTACTAAGGATTTATTCCACTTAAATATATGTTTGCATCTTCAACCAAATCGGGTAGACAACTTTTTCAGATTCACCAGTTGATGAATAATGATTTGCACCATCTTCAGGTGGTCTATATGAAAAGATCTGGAATAGTGAGTTTTGTTCTTGGCAAAGCTGTAGACAGCAAAGGAACCCTTTACCAACTCTAAGCAATGCATTTGCAAACTTGCCTCCAAAGATGACCAAAACCTCAGGTGGTATTCAACCCTCATGCAACTACCCACTGCATCTCCCTTCTGACTTCTAGGTCAATAAACTTGGAGTAGGAAGGGTTCCCTTTGAGCACAGAAACTTTAACCTCTGAATCAGGAATCAGCCAATCAGATTCAAGTTCAATCCAATTGGCTGATCCAATCGGCCAATCAGATTGAGCTTGCATTCTATTGGCTGTTCCATCAGCCAATCAGTTTTTTCCTAACTTAATTCCGATTGGCTGATAGAATCCTATCAGCCAATCGGAATTGAAGGGACGCCATCTTGGATGACGTCCCTTAAAGGAGCCTTCATTCGTCGGTAGTTCGTCGGGAAAGAAGGATGTTCCGCGTCGGCGGGATGAAGATTCAAGACCCGGCTTCGAAGATGACCTCGCCTGGATAGAAGACTTCTTCAGCGCCTCTTGGAAGATGACCTCGCCCGGATGGAAGATTTCTTCAGCGCCGCTTGGAGGATAACTTCATCGGATGGAAGATTTCTTCAGCGCCCCTTGGAGGATAACTTCTGCCGGTCCGGATGTCCTCTTCAGTTCCATCGGTGGCTCGGATGAGTGAAGACAACTAAAGGTAGGATGATCTTCAGGGGATTAGTGTTAGGTTATTTTAAGGGGGGTTTGGGTTAGATTAGGGGTATGTGGGTTGTGGGTTTTAATGTTGGGGGGGGTTGTATTTTTCTTTTACAGGCAAAAGAGCTGAACTCTTTGGGGCATGCCCCCACAAAAGGCCCTTTTAAGGGCTGGTAAGGTAAAAGAGCTTTGAACTTTTTTAATGTAGAATAGGGTAGGGCATTTTTTTATTTTGGGGGGGTTTGTTATTTTATTAGGGGGCTTAGATTAGGTGTAAGTAGCTTAAAATTGTTGTAATATGTTTTTAAATGTTTGTAACTTTTTTTTTTTTTTTTGTAACTTAGCTTTTTTTATTTTTTGTACTTTAGTTAGTTTATGTAATTGTATTTAATTGTAGTTATTTGTAGTTAATTTATTTAATTAATGTAATGATAGTGTAGTGTTAGGTTTAATTGTAACTTAGGTTAGGATTTATTTTACAGGTAATTTTGTATTTCTTTTAGCTAGGTAGTTATTAAATAGTTAATAACTATTTAATAACTATTCTAACTAGCTAAAATAAATACAAAGTTACCTGTAAAATAAATATAAATCCTAAGATAGCTACAATGTAATTATTAATTATATTGTAGCTATATTAGGGTTTATTTTACAGGTAAGTATTTAGTTTTAAATAGGAATAATTTATTAAAGTATAGTGTAGTGTTAGGTGTAATTGTAACTTAGGTTAGTTTTTATTTCACAGGTAAATTTCTCTTTATTTTAGCTAGGTAAGCTATTAAATAGTTAATAACTATTTAATAGCTATTGTACCTAGTTAAAATAAATTGAAAGGTACCTGTAAAATAAAAATAAATCCTAAGATAGCTAGAATATAATTATTATTTATATTGTAGCTATATTAGGGTTTATTTTAAAGGTAAGTATTTAGTTTTAAATAGGATTCATTTAGTTCATAATAGAAATATGATTTAATTTATTTAATTAATATTTAAGTTAGGGGGTGTTAGGGTTAGTGTTAGACTTAGGTTTAGGGGTTAATAATTTTATTACAGTGGCGGCGGTGTAGTGGGGGGCAGGATAGGGGTTAATAAATTTATTATAGGTGGCGACGGTGTAGGGGGGCAGATTAGGGGTTAATAAATTTATTATAGGTGGCGACGGTGTAGAAGGGGGCAGGATAGGGGTTAATAAATTTATTATAGGTGGCGACGGTGTAGAAGGGGGCAGGATAGGGGTTAATAAATTTATTATTGGTGGCGACGGTGTAGGGGGGCAGGATAGGGGTTAATAAATTTAATATAGGTTGCGGGGGTCCGGGAGCGGCGGTTTAGGGGTTAAACTATTTATTTAGTTGCGGCGAGGTGCGGGATCGGCAGGATAGGGGTTAATAAATTTATTAAAGAGGGCGGTGGTATGGGGGGGCAGGATAGGGGTTACTAGGTATAATGTAGTTGGCGATGGGCTCCGGGAGCGGCGGTTTAGGGGGTAATATGTATAGAGTAGCTTGCGGTGGGCTCCGGGAGCAGCGGTTTAGGGGTTAACATATTTATTATAGTGTCAGTGGGCTCCGGGAGCGGCGGTTTAGGGGGTAATATGTATAGAGTAGCTTGTGGTGGGCTCCGGGAGCGGCGGTTTAGGGGTTAACATATTTATTATAGTGTCGGTGGGCTCCGGGAGCGGCGGTTTAGGGGGTAATAACTTTATTTAGTTGCGGCGGTGTAGGGGGGACAGATTAGTGGTGTTTAGACTCGGGGTACATGTTAGGGTGTTAGGTGCAGACAGCTCCCATAGGAATGAATGGGATGTCTGTCAGCAGCGAACTTGTACTTTCGCTATGGTCAGACTCCCATTGATTCCTATGGGATCCGCCGCCTCCAGGCTGGCGGTTTGAAAACCAGGTACGCTGGGCCGTAAAAGTGCTGAGCGTACCTGCTAGTTTTTTGATAACTAGCAAAAGTAGTGAGATTGTGCCGTACTTGTGTGCGGAACATCTGGAGTGACGTAAGAATCGATCTGTGTTGGACGGAGTCCGGCGGATCGAAGTTTACGTCACAAAATTCTACTTTTGCCGGTCTGTAGCCTTTGATAATTAAGGCGAATCAGCCTCGCCACAAATACGCTGCGGAATTCCAGCGTATTTGAGGTTGACGGCTTGATAACTACCCCCCATTGTGGCTATAGCCACAGCTGAGTACACAGTACTGTCACTAGTCTTATCCACAATCCAAGCCACTGAGGCTTACACCATGTACTGGAAATTATTCAAAAGGACTTCATTAATACCCAGGTACTATAAAAATAATATACGTAGTAGACTGTATGTTCTTAAACATGATCATTTAACACAGTATAACAAATAGCTCACATAACCAGTGTTCTAACCTCCTGGGCTACATTTTTGCAGTTTCTTTACAGCTAGGGTTGTTTTTGGCACCTTGTGATAGCTTACGCACCAGCATTTTGTGATGGACAATGTAAAATAACAAACAGTTTTTGTCAATCACTGTTTGACTGTTGTGTTTAGTTAGTAGAGGAAATTAAACAAAATATAAACTGCCCTATGTTGCAGTAAAATCAGTATACAGTAAAGTTTTTTTAATTAATATATTTATTTAATTATTTTGAATATGATAGTGATTGTCTTCAATAAGATGTCTGATTGATTTTATTCAAGTAAATTTGACATAAGCATTGTTATATATTAACCATATTTATTCACATTCTTCCTGAGTCTCACCACTCCTCTGCACATATCTGTCATTCTGCCCCTCCTATAGCTTTCATTGCCCTCCTCCTCCTTTCGTCTTTTGCTTTTGCAATCAGGAGAGAAATGCCAGCTACTGACCTTTACAGAATCAGGATTAGCCTTTTCTAAACAGTTTAAAAGTGTTTGGCCAGGGTACAATTAAAGCATATATTGAGCGATCTAAGATGAATTAATGGAGTCACAGCAGGGAGAGACAGTATGTGTGAGTAAGTGGGATGGGGGTAATGAGTTCACACATCTTTATATGCATACAGGGCTTCAGTAATATCACGTTTGTTTACCAGTCAGGAGAAAAATACAAACCAGGAAGAAAAAAAAATAACAAGTCTGTTAAAATTTGTAAATCATAAAAAATCATATGTCTTAGTTATGTTAGTTATGTGCTATAATTTTGATTCGTAGATTTCTACGAATTTAAAGCTCTATACATATTTGCATGTAACACATGTGCTGGTTTAGTTTATTTCTACAAAACACAGGCTTAGATATAATAAGTGTAGAGAAACTGGATCTCCAAAGGCATTGCTAATAATCTGAAGGTTCCTAGAACATGTAAACCAAGGCCTTAATCCCTAAACACCTTTGACTTCAATATTCAGATAATATTCAGTGCCAAAATAAACAAAATAATAAGTTTACATTCTCAATGAAAAACACAGATGACCTTTGAAATTCCTATGCTTAAAATTTTGCTTAATGAAATTATTTTTAATTAAAGGGTCTTCTGAGACCAATGTGAGACCCATTACTCCATCAGAGAGCTGGGAATAGGACAGGGGGGTGTAAAGAAGTACATTGGCAGTGAGAGTAAATCTCCCACAGGGGTTTATCACTTGCCTGCCACAGGTGTCCCTGAGACTGATCCTGCAGCGTCCTGCTGCTGCACTCATCAGAGTACTTCTTCCCTAGATCTTGTGTCAGTGCATACTACACAGGATGGGTTCTTCTACTGGAAACGGTTCTCGTGCAGCTTGGTAAGCACAGTAGAGTGAGTGCTGACTGGTAAGTAGGCACTTGTACCAACAAAGCCCGCAGAATATTAGCATGAGCATGTAAATATGATTCATATAGCCTGGGGACATGATTACTTTCACCAGATAACACTAACTACAGTTTTAGGCATTTCTAGGTTCTTTTACATATTTACAGTAAAATGGAGGTACTGTATCTTTAAATTTATTTCTAGTATTTAGCACATACCAGAGTTTTGTTCCACATTCTCAGCAGTCTCTCAAATAATCAGGATAATTTCTGAAGCTGGGGAGCTCATTTTCAGAAGTGTTTGTGATTCCTTCTGTGCAGATCGCAGAGTTTTTCCGCCAAACCTGTGCTGTTTCTCCTTTCCCTCACAGACGGTGGCCATCTGCAATTTCTCCTCAGAGTGGTAAGCACTCTTAATAACAATCACTTTGCATACATTTATATTTATTTAACAGATTTTTTTTTTACATTTTACAGTACAATTTTGTTTCTCTAAAAGAGACAGTACCCATTTTTTCTGCTTCACTCACAGGGACTTCAGTCCTACATTGTGCCATTTTTTGTGTGTTTTCCCCTGAGAGTGTTAACCATTTCTGTACCTGTTATACTATATTTTCCTGTTATCTTATTTTAGATACTTGCCTGTCCTTACTATTCCAAATCATTAAGGAGCAAACTGGTGCAGCTAAAGTCTTAGAAGGGTGATCTAAAGGCAATTTAACCACTTCTCATATGTTTGGTATGTAAGGAAGTGTTGCTGTGTGCCTCTACACAGATTTGTAACCTATGTGCTGAGTCTGTGCCTATTGCTAGACAGGGTCATGCAGCATTAAATTTACTCAAGGTTTTGTTAACCACCAGGGTTATCTCCTGGACACTTCTAAAGAGCTGTCTCCTAACTGAAAACAGTACATTCACTCTGCAATTTCACAACTGATGACTTTCATGCCTCCACCAGTTAAAACCAAATGGATGCAAAGGACAGAAATATCTCTTTGCAGGCCTTGGGCTCATCTGGGACATCCCTAAGGAACGACCCATCTAGGTACCATGTACCATCCAGGAGTATATTTCTAATTAGACTCCTCCTCCTCAGCTGAGGACAATTATTCAAAAACCCAGGACCCCTCTTCTGAGAAAGTAGCAGAAGATGTTGCCTTTAACTCCAAATTGATGCACATGCACATTCTATTGCAGAAAGTTTTTACTTGCAATGCAGATAAGGGATCCTCCACCTGAAGAAAAACAATCTGTGAAAAAGATTGATAAATTCTTTAATGCAGCCTTAAAAAAGGCTATCTACCTAGAGGAACTCTGTGGTGCAGTAATTAGCTCACCTGTCGATTCACATTCTGGATGTGGACAATTGGAAAGCGGAGTTCCTCAGTCATCAGTTTCTTCAACCCGATGAATGGTATTTGATTCAGGTGGTGTTCAACCAGATTGTGAATCATTGGGGATGGCCAGGCATAGACCTTATGGCTTCTCACTTGAATTACAAGCTACCACAGAATTGTGTGAGATCTTGAGATCCACAATTGACTTTTTTATATGCACTAGTGATTTCCTGGTCATTTAATCTGATTTACATTGTTACTCCTTTTGATTTACTCTTTAGGATAATAGCCAGGATAAAACAGGAAAGGGCTTCAGTGATTCTAATTGCTTTGAATTGTACTTGCAGCACTTGTTATGCAGATTGGTACACGTGTTCTCACGCCAGCCCTAGCCTCTTACTCTCAGAAAGGACCTTAACTCTCAAGGTCTCTTCTCCTCCACGCAAGGGACAGCAAGCTACTGCAATCACATTAGTAGCTTGGTTTAAAGCTTTGATTAATGTAACATACCTAGTAGTGGGGCAGTCTCCCCTGAATGAATTAATGCTCATTCTAGCAGAGTAGATGCCACTTCTTGGGCTTTTAGACATGAATCTTCCATTGAACAGATGCGCAAGGCAACTACTTGGTCATCTTTTCATACTTTTACCAAATTCTACCAATTTGGCAAGTTTGCTTCTTCTGAGGCTGCTTTTGGTAGGAACGTTCTGCAGGCCGCATTGCTTGCTTAGTACCTCTACCTGCCTTAACTGTTATTTCCTCCCTATTTCATGGTGGCCTCCTGGACTTTGCAGCAGGATCCCACATCGGAAGGCTTGTGGAGTCTCACCATCTTATGAAAGAAAACAAAATTTGTGCTTACCTGATAAATTAATTTCTTTCATGATGGTGAGAGTCCATAAGAACTGCCCTTATTTTTCCATAACAGTTAGCAGCAGTACCAGTTTGCACTTCTTGTCTGGTCTGATGAAGGGGTGATTGATCCCCGAAACGTTACACATTTTTTGATGTGCTAATTAAAGCACTTTTTCACTAATCCAGTGAGTGTATGCCTTTTCTTATTTTATAATTACGTTTGCCTGCACCCTGGTAGATGTTGTTTGAGTAGGAGTGCGCTCTTTCTTCTATAATATATATATATATATATATATATATATATATATATATATAATTATTATTTGGTAATATATATATATATATACACATAAATATATGATTATATATAGTTATAGATAAATACAGATATATATTAGAAAAATAGGAATATCTATTTAAAAATACTTATAACATATTCCCCTATTTGAAGAAAAATGGAATGTGAAATATTTATAGTAAATACACAGTTAAACACTTTATTAAAAATTAATATTGCATAAACATGATTTTACTTGTTTTCAGCTACTTGACTGCAAAATGGCTCCAATGCACATATATATATATATATATATATATATATATATATATATATATATATATATATATATATATATATATATATATATGTCTGTACATGTATACATATGTATTTATATGTTTATATGTGTATATACATCTGTAAATACATATATATACATATATATATATATATATATATATATATATATACACATATTAAGACATTTATATGTATGTATCTCTATGTAAAAAGCTATTTGCAGGCCTTTTCTTTTCCTAAAGCCTGAGACCTCATATCCCTTATAACGTTTTTATGTATTTTTTTAAATAATTTTTATTAGGCAAAGTTTTATGAGTGTAATACAATGCAATAGGAGGGAGCTGAAAACCGTTAGGACAAGTTACTTATCTTGTTATATATAACCAAATAGCTGTCTGTGTAAAAATAGATCAAACATGTAAATGTTTATACAGCCAGTGTGAAATAACACCTAAAATGCATTCAAAATAAAACATATTAGAATTTTTCAATTTATTATAAAAACTTGATTATTTCAATATAAATCTTTGTATCCCTTAAGTTAGCTTACATCCACACGAGAAAGGAGAGGTGTTTGTTTGAATACCTTGAACAATCGTGACCGATAGCTGTTAATGTCTGTGTATTGTTACCACCTTAAGAAATCCAAAGTTCTGATTAAAGTGTCCTCTAATTTAAAAAATCCTTTTACTAATAGACCCCAAAGACTCTGAGGATCTCACTAAGATAATTTGTCTTTGTAAATTAAAATGCAAGCTGTCTTTATAGTTGGACAAACATTAGCTGCCAAAAAGTTTATAATAGTTTGGCCGGCTAGTGTATGTAGAAAAGTATGTAACAGTATGTCTCTTGTGCTCTATCAAGCTCCGTCCTGCTCTCAGCTTCATGGGTAATACACCGGACCACTCTCACAGCCTGCTGGACACCACTCCTCTTGTGGTCACCCTCAGTATTTGGAGTTGGCGCTTTTAGAGGTTCTTATTTTTTTATTGGGTAGTGACAAACCCACAAGCCAACTTGTTCATTTAATAGCTTTCCAGATGTACTTATAATAAATCCTGTGGTTTGGTGATTGTTTCAAAGCCCACAAAGTATCAACCTGTTTCACCCATAGATCATGGGCTAAAAATCTTTATATAGTGTATAACTAACTTCCAATTGGTTGATCCGAAAATATGTTGTCTTCCCTTAAGGTTTTATTGAATGGTTCACTAGGATATAATCGTCTCTTAAGGTGGTAGAAAATAAAACCCCTTTATAAATAACTCATTAAAATTAAAATCATAGGAATCTTTTATCTTCTAAAATTAACTGGCTAAAATGAATAAAAAAGATAAGAAAAATAAGAAAAAAATAAGAAAAATAACTGAATGCTATACATCAGAGATCTTTATAGCAGTAAAACCACAACATACTTTATCGAAACATATTCACATCTATCATACTTATAGGAACATATTAACATCCAGGTCTGAATTATGACCTCATGGTTGCAGTGTTTTGAGTTCATATATCAGCTGTGTTTCCCTATATAGTATTTTCTCTTTCTCTTTCTCCCAGAGTTTTGTAATGTAATGTGATGTGTTTGTTAATTTGCATACAGAATGTAGATTGGCTGTTGGTCTTTCTACCATATATGGTAACAAGTTCAGTTAGGATAATAAACAGTTTGTGACTAGATGCAGATCTGTGTTCTCTGAGTTATTCCTTGGTTAGACACCAATTTGAGTGACTACGTAAGAACAATACATGGTGTCAGAAGCTGGTTTCTTTCTGCAATATGGATTTATCAGGTGTGCCTATGCCACAGATAGATTGGGACTCAAAAAATGTACCAGATGCATGAAAGAGATTTCACCAGCATGTACAGCTCATATTCTCTGGCCCTCTCTGTGACAAGCCTGAGGAATCCTTGTACAGCTACTTGCGCCTCTGGGTAGGTGAAAAAGGGAGAGATGTTTATAATACTTGCTCATTAACGTTTGAGGAGTCTAAAAAGTTGAAGTCGTATTATGACAAACATGAGGAATATGTTATGCCCAAAGCTAATCCAATCTTTGCAAGATACAAGTGTCATGAAAAAATGCAGGGGGAACATGAGACATTTGAACATTTTGTAACAGAACTTAAATTGCTTGTAAAAGACTGTAGATATGTTAACAGTGATGAGATGGTACAAGACCGCATTGATTTTGCCAATAATTCTCCAAAAGCCAGAAAGAAATTACTTAATCAGGGTGCTGATCTGACACTTGAAAAAGTAATTGATATAGCGTGGTCGCACGAAATTGCACAAGAGCAGCTTAAGACAATAAACTCATGTGCAATGGTAATCCAGAGCCAGTCAGCTCATGCAGTGTTTAGTAAAAAAAAAAAAAACAGCATCAGCCCAGCAAAAGCATTGGACAACTGTGAAAGGAAGTGACAGGAGCATCACTAAAAACAAGCAATGCAGTCATTGTGCTCTTCAACACAGCCAGGAAGACACGTGCCCTGCAAAAGGACGTCAGTGCAAAATATGCAATAAATTTAACCACTTTGCAAAGACATGGAATTCAAGGCCGCCAGATAAAGGTAAAACTCTACATACAGTTCAAAACACAAATATTGAAGAGATGGATGAACTGTTTATTGATGCAGTTAACAAAGAGCACATAGACAAAGAATGTGAACAGGTTTCACAAAAATTGAGTTAGGTGCACAAGCAGATATAGTCAAATTTAAATTAGATACTGGTGCTCAGGTAAATATAATTCCGACCAACAGATTTAAAAATCTCTTCAGTACTGTAGCACTGAAGCCCACAACACGCCGTCTTACAGGCTATGGTGGTGAGCCACTTGATGTTAAAGGGACCTGTCAATTAAAATGTAAATACAAAAACACTAAAACTGTGCTTGAATTCTACATTGTGAATATACACGCCCCAACTATACTTGGTTTGAGAGCATGTCTAGACATGGGGTTAATTAAACTTGTCTTCTTAGTGTGTGCAGATGTTGATAAACCCTGTGCTATAATACAGGAATTTTCTGGTGTTTTTCAAGGCATTGGACAGTTTTCAGGTGAATGCACTATAAACCTACACCCCACAGCTGTCCCTGTTGTATACTCACCCAGGAGGATTCCATTCATGCTGCGTAGTCGTATCAAGGAGGAGTTAGACAATATGTAAAAATAAGGGATTATTGTCAAAGTGCTTGAACCCACTGACTGGGTCAATGACCTGGTAGTTGTGGAAAAACCCTGCACTGGAAAACTCAGGGTTTGTTTAGATCCCAGAGACTTGAATAAAGCAATCATGAGGCCACATTACCCTCTTCCAACTTTGGATGACATCACCCCAAAACTTGCTGGAGCACAATTCTACAGTGTACTGGATGCAAAATCTGGATACTGGGCAATCAAACTCTCAGGAGAATCATCCAAGCTAACAACATTTAATACAGTGTCCAGAAGATACAGATTTCTCAGTTTACCCTTTGGACTGATTTAAGCTCAAGACGAATTTCTGAGAAAGATTGATGAGACTTGAGGGGGCTTGAGGGGGTGACAGCCATTGTTGACGACATTCTCATGTTTGGAAAAACAAAAGAGGAACATGATGCAAACTTGCACGCCATACTAAAGAAAACCCGTGAAAAAGGAGTACACCGTAACCCAGAGAAAAGTGTGATATGTGTCTCAGAGGTCAGTTATTTTGGGCACAAGCTAACACGTGAAGGCATAAAACCTGAACCAGAGAAGATCAATGCCATAAAAGATACTGTATGTGTCCTCCCAAGAACAAGTCAGAGCTAGAGACCATCCTAGGTATGGTTAATTATCTGTCCAAGTTCGCACCAAACTTATCTGAGATTAATGCGCCATTGAGGCAGCCTCTGAAACAGACAAATGAGTTTGTACGGGACAAAACTCATGAAAAAGCATTTGATAAAATGAAAGAGATGATTACAAAGGAACCTGGTCCCATTCTATGTTACTACGATCCTAGCAAAGAGCTCTGCCTGCAGGTTGATGTGTCAAAGAGTGGCCTAGGTGCCGTATTGCTCCAAGAAACTAAGCCAATTGCCTATGCTTCTAAAACTCTCACACCAACAGAAGAAAACTATGCTCAAATTGAGAAGGAGTTATATGCTGTGGTGTTTGGATGCAAACGTTTTCACACGTATGTCTATGGAAGAAAGATTGTTGTTGAATCTGACCACAAACCTTTAATACCCATAATGAAGAAACCCCTTGCAGCTGCACCGCCATGCCTTCAGAGAATGATCTTGCAGCTACAGAGGTATGACATTGAAATGGTACATCATTCAGGAAAAGATATTCCAATAGCCGACACCCTGTCCAGGAAATCAATACCATACAGACTTAAATCACTGAATGAAGTAATGGATGCACAGATTCACACAGTCATAACTAATCTCCCTATTAGTGTCAGGAAACTGACTGACATTCGAACAGCTACAGAACAGGATCCTCAACTCATTATGCTGAAAAACATAATCAAATCTGGGTGGCCTGGCGTAAGGAAAAGATGTCCTTCCAATCTTGTTGAATACTGGAATCACAGAGATGAAATTTCAGAGATTGAAGGGATCCTATTCAAAGGCGAGAAAATCATTTTCCCGGGTGTGCTGAGGCAAAACATGCTAGAGCGTATACACACTGGGCATATGGGAATTGAGAGAAGTAAGCAAAGGGCCAGAGACATATTATTTTGGCCAGGAATAAACAAACAAATTGAGGAATTGGTAGAAAAATGCCCTACCTGCCTAGAACGCTGAAAGTCTAACCCTAAAGAGCCCATGATCTTTCATCAGATTCCAGAGCGTTAATGGCAAATCATGGCAACAGATCTTTTTATGTGGAATGGTCAGGACTACTTAATCACTGTTGATTACTACAGTAGATTTTTTTAATTGGAAAGACTCCACTTAACCACATCAGCGACCATAATCCGCAAGCTAAATGGTATATTTGCAAGACATGGTATACCTGAAAAGGTAAGTTCAGATAATGGTCCGCAATATAAATCATGTGACTTTGAAAACTTTGCAGTTCATTGGGACTTTGCACATGTAACATCCAGTCCCCACCATCCACAAAGCAACTGTCTTGCAGAAAAGACAGTGCAAACAGCAAAGACCATACTAAACAAAGCAAAAGCTGAAGGAAAGCACCTGTACCCCAGCCTGCTGAAACACAGGAATACCCCTGTTGACGGATTCAAGTCTCCCTCACAATTGCTCATGAGTAGATGTCTTTGTTCTATCCTGCCTACAACTGAGGAACAACTGCAGCCTGAGGTAGTTGATAAAAAATGTGTGTGTGCCAAAAGACAACTTAAACAAGCTAAACAAAGACATTACTATAATCGCATTGTACAGCCTTTGTCCACATTGACACAAGAAAATACTATTCTTTGTCACCAAGCCAGTGGTCAATGGATGGAAAACACAGTCCTCAGCACACGAACAACAGGAAAAGTTGAAGGTAAAATATATTTATTTTAGCAACTTAAGAACAAATAGGGCACAGCCAATTCACCATGAAAACACACAGCAAAACAGGTACAGTGAGAGAGCCTAAGCCCCCCGCAGCAGAAGCATTTTGTGCCGCTAGGGCACTTGATCACTGATAGGGAATAGGGGTAAGGACCTGCTGTATATATAGACACAACTTTAATTGATATTTATTGTATACTTGTCTGCATACATTTCAATGTTTAACCCCCACAGTACCTGTATAAGAGAACAAAACACCTATCACTTATAGAGTGGAAGTTCATTTGCAGAGCTACAAGCCAATAATTTAATACTATACACACTATTGCACAGAGCAAAAGAACAATTAATTCAGTAAAGAACACATTCAAACTGCTATTACCATATAAATTGTATATATACAGATTATTGGATAAATAAGTTTACATCCATTTGAGAATTTAGACCAAAAGGGATTCTGGTTTTAGCATGAAAAATCCAGAATACTTCCCGCTGGGTTTCTGTCTATACCTTGTACTCTTAACAGATTGCTATCTGAGTCATGCCATTGATGAAAATGTTTGGCAATGGGAGTGTGGGAATCTGGATCATCTATTGCTCTGAAATGTTCTAAGAACCTGTCTTTTAAGGGTCTCTTAGTTTTTCCTGTATATTGCTTGTTGCACCCCAAACAAGTCAAAAGGTATACCACATGTGTGGTGTTACAATTAATAAAATATCTAATATCATAAAAACATGTTTTACACTTGTTAGCCCCACATTTGAAACAATCTTTCCTTTTTGTTAGCCAATTTGTATTGCATACCGTGGGTAACATGGATGGAGAAAGAATATTTCTAAGGGTTTTACTTTTTCTGGAAACACAACTACAAACATGTTTGATGATTTTTGTTAATACTGAGTCATTATCCAAAATGGGCAGATGTCGTTTTTATTAAATTACATATTTCTTTAAATTCAGAACTGTATGTGGGAATAATGTTTTTTTAATATATCATATTTCTCTTGTTTTTTGCCCTTTTTGTATTTGCTATATTGAAGTTATTCTGATCTTTGGATCAGATCAATTTCCATCTTGGTTGTTTCAAGCAATTTTTTGTTGTAACCCCTGGTCTCCAACCTTTGTATAGTTTTCTGTGCATTATTCTCATAGATTTCTAAATCTGAACAATTTTGTTTTACCCTAATCAATTGGCTTTTAGGGATGGATTTCAATAAATGTGTGGGGTGGCAAGAACGTGAGTTTAATATAGTATTTCCTGCTGTGGGCTTACGGTATAATTCCACCACTATATTATCATCTGTCAGATTAGGTTTTAGGGAAATTTCCGAGAAATTTAGTGACTCGCTGCTATACTCTAGAGTGGACCTCAAATCTAAATCATTGTGATTTACATAGTTTTGGTACATTGTACCAAAAAACCAATAGTTTCTTCGCTATAATTGGAACGAAATTGCAGAAAATTATTTATTGCTTTTAGTCCGTTGAAATAAGGAATGACAGTGTACAGGGACGTCACATCGAGCGATACAAGTTTGTAAGTATCTTTCCATTTAACAGTCTCCAATTTATTTATAAGGGAAGTAGTATCCTGTATGTAGCTAGGTAAGGAAACAACCAAAGGTTGGAGAGAAGTGTCTACTAATTCACTAAGAGATTCATTAAGGGAACCTATGCCCGCCACTATAGGACGCCCTGGGGGGGTGTTGGGCTTTTGGGAATCTTTGGGAAATAGTGGAAGATGACTACAATCGGTGATACAGGGATTAGATAATCGAAAAAATTTTGACCTGTTACATTATTGTTAAAGCCATATTCCACTATTTCTTCCAATATAAGACTAAACTCTCTCGTAGGGTTAGACTTCAATACCAAATATGTATCTGTATCTGACAATTGGCGTAGGGCCTATTTTATGTAATCATGTCTATTTAAGACCACTGTGCTGCCTCCTTTATCTGAATCACGTATAACAATATTTTTGTTATTCTGTAAATTCTTGAGAGCCGATTTCTCTTGTTGTGTTAAATTGTCCCTATTATGCTATTTTTAAGTTGTCCATGCATTTTTGTAAGTTGTATCTCTATAGTCTGCTGAAAAACTTCTAAAGTATTATCTCTAGTTTGTACAGGATAGAAAGTATTTTTATTTTTAAAGGTAGATATGGATATGTCCCTTTCTGAAGGTCCATGTCTAAAATTTGGATCTGATGTACGGTTCAAATCCTCCAAATTTTTTATATTACATATATCCTTAAAGCGCAGTGAACTTTGATTTGTATGGGAACATCCTGAGATATATTGTCAACTCCTTCCTCAAGCTGTTCCAGACCATGGGATTTGTCAAAGAAATGTTTTTTCAATGTTAATGATCTTATAAACTTGTTTACGTCCAATATGGTCTGGAACAGATTGAAGTGACTGGTAGGGGCAAAACCTAGACCCTTAGATAATATAGCCTGTTCCACATGACTACGGGTGTGGTTAGATAGATTATTCACATTTTTTGTGTGTATCTCTGTTTTTTTCTGATTCTGGGCCCCTGTGTGTCCCTGTGGTGTCTGTTTTGTATTGTCTTTTTCTTTTTCTGAATCTCCCCTCTACGTACTTTTTTCCTGAATTCCTTAATATAGGGCATAGTGGGTGTGAATTGTTTTTTGTCTGCCTACTGGTGGAAGATACAGGTAAATTCGGCACAGACATACATTCATGTGTTTGAGTATTTACAGAATCACTGTCAGAAGTATCACAATCATATTCTGTGTCACTAAATGACACTTGTTTATTTGTATTAGATCTCCTATTTCTACTCTTTCTATTCCCTTGTGTAAACTGGGAATTAAGATGTTTCCATCTATAAACATTATTTGATTCATATCCATTTTATCCCTATTTACTTTTTGCAATTAAAATGCCCAAAGTTCTTTTTGAAAGTTCATCATATTCTACTTAAATTGCTTATTGTAGGAATTAAACTCCACATCCGTCTGGAATTTTTTTTATGTAATGTCCAATTGCAGTTTTAAATCCCTCTTTTTTTTAAGTTATCCATGTGAATAAAGAGGTTATCAAGATTATTATCTGCATCTTTTATAAGCTCTTGTACGTCCTCTGTAGTCAATTCTAGTGTTTTAGTGAGGTCTTCAAACACAAAAACACCCTCATTGGTATCACCATTATCTGTATCCATGCATCCATTAAATGAATGTGTGTTTACAAAGATAGGTGTAAGTTCAAGTGTGTGTATGGTGCCACCTTATACAGCCATTTTTTGCCCAGAGTTGTATATCAAATGTAGAAAATAGATATCCCGCCTCTTCAGTCAGTTATTACTGTTTAAACGCCCACGGAAACCTTACATGGTAAAAGCCCATATGCTTGGGAGAGTGAGCCACTTACCCCACAGAAACCAATACAACAACCGTAATCGGGTAGGATGCTTCAGCTCCGTCCCCTCCGTGGTGTATGGGTGCCTGCCACTATTCTGCAGCCAGCAGACACAAAAAGATCTTACCTCATCCGCACCAGCGATGATCAAGTTCTCCATCACAACCAACGACACCTGGAAACTAAAGGACCGCAACTAGAAGCACATGAGCCAACCTTTGAGAACCCCAGCACAACCACAAATGCACATGCAATCCCAGAACAACTGAAAGAAGACACTGACAATGCTGAAACATGCACAGCAAGTTTTCAATTCACACGTTCTGGTCGTATGGTGAAACCTAGAAACATTCTGAACCTATAATATAAAATATAAATGTGATATTCTAAAATGTTATAAAAAGGGAGATTTAATGTTATTAACATGTCATGTGATGTGTTTGTTAATTTGCACACAGAATGTTGATTGGCTGTTGGTCTTTCTACCATATATGGTAACAAGTTCAGTTAGGATAATAAACGGGTAATGACTAGATGTGTTCTCTGAGTTATTCCTTGGTAAGAAACTAATTTAAGTGACTACACAAAAACAATACACGTTTCACTTTACAGACTCCCCAAAACCATTTAATACCATGAACCTCTCTAAAATACTTATAAATAAATGTATCTAAATCTCCTTTTCTTATGCAGCAAAGGTGTTCCCTGATTCTGTCTCGCATGACCTTGTTGTTTCCCCCAAGTATTGTTTCTTACATTAACACTCTGTCATATAGACAACCCCCTTATCTGTACATCTAATTGTATGATTGATTTTATATTCCTTTTTTGTTTGTGTGGAGGTATTTTTTAATTTCCACGCCATATTGGTAAGCCTTGCACATATGGCAAGGAAAAAACCTTGTAGTTAATCACGAAAGAGGTTACTCTCACCCATCTTCCTATATTTGTCTTTAAATTCACTTGGTGCTAAAATGATTTTTAAGTTTTTAGCCTTTTTTTTATTTTACTCTTGGATATGTGAAATGTGCTTCATTCTTACTGTATCCAATAATAAAGGAACAGCAATGAACTACTTGGAGATAGTTAAACACACCAAATGAGCCCATAACAAGGCGTATGTGTACAACCACCAATCATCAGCTATTTTCCAGTAATGTATTGCTGCTGCTAAAGAAGAAAAGGCCATACACCAGTGTATCCAGGTTAAAAGATCATACTTTAGTCTGGCATAAAAAAGTAACACTCAAACACGAGTAACGGGGGCGTGTCCTTACGCATTTCGTGATGTGCGGCACTTAATCATAGGATAACAGGTAAGTGATGAAGCAAAATCTATATACCTGTCACCTCCAATCATATCCCACATACGGCTAATTATGGGAGTAGCTCAGCATACAGGCTCATTCATACAAAGTAGAAACAATGTAGTTTAAAAACAAGAATTTAACTTACAAAAAAAATACAAAAACAACAAAAATGCCAATATGTTTAATCATAATGGAAAGGCTGAACTTATACTGAGGACATATCCTAGGATAAAGTAAAAGGAGTAATGTACACTAAAGTGGCGACTTTGATTGAATGTGGTATACAATATAATAAATTCAAATTCACTGTGGAATGACACAAAATAATGTAGACCCAAAAGAGGAACAAAAATAAATCATAGCTAGATTGATAACGTATAAAAGCAATGTATGAAAAACTTATATACTAACACAAAGCCTCTCCACTGGGTATGCAAAATAAGTCATAACATAAAAGAAGCCACAGTGAATGACTCTAGTTAGAGAAAAGAGAATGCCAAATTTCAAAAATCAACATCATTAAGATCATTTATAACAACTTTTTAAAAGGAAGAGATGAGCAGGAAGGAGAGGGAAGAAGATCTTCAAAAAGGAGACAGAAGGACTAGCTCTTGCAGTCCTAAATTTATCAGACTTTCCTTTAAATTCTTATCATGTTAAAGTATTATCTAGAGGTTTGGAATTTGTTCCCACACATGCTTTTTCTACATTCACCAGCTTAATGAATATAAATAAGTTTGTTCACATACTTGCTCTGAAGAGATTTGTTTCTAACTCTGATCCCCCAATTATTGAACCTGTTGTAACTAGCAATGTTCAATCGGGTACCCATAACACAGATCCTATAAGTACCAATCTTGATTCCTATTTAAACTTTGATGAAGTTCTTACTTTGGAACATTTAAGAGATTTGGATCTGGGTGATGGGGGACCCAAAGACTTTGACATACAAAGGTTTAAGAGGGTAGCATCAAGTTTTTATCCCATTCAATCTAGGAGTATACATTTGAATCTATTTCAGAAAAAGGTGGAACAGGATATTATACAACTTGGTGAGACTGCCAAAATAAAAAAGTGGCCCTGATTATTATAACAAGTTAAGTACAAAGGAGAGGTTGTCAATTAAGCAGTTGGGGGAAAAACATGACATTGTCATCAGGTCATCAGACAAGGGTGGCAATATCGTGGTTCTCAATAAAACTGATTATCTGAATGAGGCATTAAGGCAATTGGGTGATTGTGTCACCTATAGACAACTCACATCTAATCCTGTAAATGTTTTCAAGAAAAAACTAGAGAAGCTTCTTGATTAGGCGGTTGGTTTAGGGATTTTTAAAGAGAATAAGAAAACTTCTCTTATACCTGAACATCCAGTGATGCCCATCTTTCACCACCTGCCCAAAATGCATAAGAGCACAGTCAACCCACCTGGTCGTCCCATTATTTCTTGGATAGGCTCCTTGTTTGAGCCTTTATCAGAGTGGGTTGACTTGGTTCTACAGCCATTGGTTAGAGGCTTAAGTAGTTATCTGAGAGACTCTGGCCATCTCATTTCCCTGTTGGAAAGAACCAATTGGCATGAAGATTTTGGGTTGGTGGTGATTGATGTGGTGTTGTTGTACTCTAATATTTCCCATCACCTAGGTATCCAAGCCATTGCCTATTTTTTACAACAAAGGACAAATTTATCTAAGTAATTTTGTATGTTTATTTTTGAGAACGTTGAGTTCCTACTATCCCATAATTTGTTCATGTTTGATGGCAGGTACTACTTGCAAACATGTGGTACGGAGATGGGGGCGAATTTCGCCCCCTCATTTGATAACTTATTTATGGGGTAGTGGGAGCTCAACGTTCTCTATAATGAAGTCAATCCTTTTAAGAGTAACATACAATTATACATGAGGTATATTGATGATCTCATATTCATCTTCAAGGGTAACTATGTCTTTGATGAATTTTTGAGTTTTGTAAAAAATAATGAGCCGGGTCTTAGGTTTATGGGGATCTTACACAAGACTGAGGTCCAGTATTTGGATCTGCAACTTTGTGGCTCATTAGAACTGAATTCAGTTATTACAGACAAGTACAGAAAGTCTATCTCAGACAATACAATTCTTCATGCTAAGTCATGCCATCCAAAACACTTGATTAAGTCCATACCAAAGATACAGTTTCTTAGGTTAAGGAGGAATGCTTCCTCAGAAGGTTAAGGATAAGCCTATGTCAAGTGTGAAAAGTAAGAGTTTCAGGGGAGAAGGTAGCTTTAATAATGAAACAATTGTTTTTTCTACGGAATTCTCATTACAGTCCCGAGAGATTTGTGAAATAATAAAACGTAATTTGACATTTCTAAAAGGAGATTATATACTATCCCCTGTTATTGATCAGATCAAATTTGTATCTAGAAAGACCCCTACTTTGGGCAATAAGCTGTCTCCCAGTAAAAAAGGAGTATGGTTAAACAAAAAGTTCACTTTTAAATGTTTGTCACGTAATTGTGGCACATGTGAAGTAATTTCTAGGGGCGATACTTACAAAAGCTCAGATACTGGTGTAGAATTCAAATTTGAACACTATGCAAACTGTGGTAACACTTTTGTGGTTTACCTCTTAGAGTGTAATTTGTGTAGTGCCCAGTACATGGGTCAAACGTCATGTTGCTTAGGTCCAGAATTGGCAAACATAAAAGGGATGTCAAAAAATATGACAAGGACTCCAGTATAGCTAGGCATTTAAATGGGCTACATTTTACCCATATCTCTAATTTTAATGTTAGGGTAATAGACATTGCTAAGTTGCCACAAACAGGTGGTAACAAATATAAAATTCTTACAAAAAAAGAACTATATTGGATCTTTACACTCAACACTAGAGAACCAAAAGGTTTAAATAGAGAATGGGAAATTAGCCTATTTGTAGATTAATTATGATTTCTATATCATTCTGAACAGTTTTTTGTCCATTATAGGTTTATTTGGTTTAGTTTATTTTGTTCATTTATTTATCAATTTATCTTTTATTTATTTAGTAAATTAATTAATATGTATTTATTTAGGCATTCATGTTCTAGTCTCATAATCTCTCATTTTGTTGTGGTTGCCCATGTAATGCTTTCAAGAAAAAGTTGTTCTAAATGATCTTAATGATGTTGTTGATTTTTTAAATTTTTTAAATTTTGCATTCTCTTTTCTCTAACAAGAGTCATTCACTGTGGCTTCATTTATGTTATGACTCATTTTGCGTACCCAGTGGAGAGGCTTTGTATTAGTGTATAAGTATTTCATACATTGCCTTTACACTTTATCTATCTAGTTATGATTGATTTGTGCTCCTCTTTTGGGTCTACATTTGTGTGTGTCATTCCACAGTGAATTTGAATTTATTATATTGTATACCACATTCAATCAAAGTCACCACTTTAGTGTACATTATTCCTTTTACTTTATCCTAGGATATGTCCTCAGTATAAGTTCAGCCTTTCCATTATGATTAACCCCTTAATGACCAAGGACGTACCAGGTACCTCCTGCAAAAACTGTCAGTTAGTGACAATGGACGTACCTGGTACATCCTAAGTCTAATTGAGTGCTGGAAGTGATTGTGATCACTTCCAGCAGCTCTCAGGGTATTGCAGTGATGCCTCGATATTCAGGCATCCTGCAATACCCTTTTTTATGCATCCAATGAAGAGAGAGCCACTCTATGGTCCTCTCTGCATTGGCCATCGATGGTGCCGATCTTTGGTGGGTGGGAGCTGCTGCTTGGAGGCGGGTGGGCAGCCCATCGACGGTTACTTCCTTTTCCATGTTAAGTAGTGATGTCGCAAACATAAAATTTGGGTTCGCGAACGGCGAACGCGAACTTCTGCAACTGTTTGCGAACCGCCATAGACTTCAATAGGCAGGCGAACTTTAAAACACACAGGGACTCTTTCTGGCCACAATAGTGATGGAAAAGTTGTTTCAAGGGGACTAACACCTGGACTGTGGCATGCCGGAGGGGGATCCTTGGCAAAACTCCCATGGAAAATTACATAGTTGATGCAGAGTTTGTTTTTAAGCCATAAAGGCCATAAATCACCAAACATTCCTAAATTGTTTGGAATAACGTGCTTTAAAACATCAGGTATGATGTTGTATCGATCAGGTAGTGTAAGGGTTACGCCCGCTTCACAGTGACAGACCAAACTCCCCGTTTAAAGGGACAGTCTACACCAGAATTTTTATTGTTTTAAAAGATAGATAATCCCTTTATTACCCATTTCTAACACATTTATAATAATATACTTTTAACCTCTGTGATTATCTTGTATCTAAGCCTCTGCAAACTGCCCCTTTTTTCAGTTCTTTTGACAGACTTGCAGTCTAGCCAATCAGTGCTTGCTCCCAGATAACTTCTCGTGCATGAGCACAGTGTTATTTATATGAAATACGTGAACTAACACCCTCTAGTGGTGAAAAACTATTAAAATGCAATCTGAAAGAGGTGGGCTTCAAGGTCTAAGAAATTAGCATATGAACCTCCTAGGTTAAGCTTTAAACTAAGAATACCAAGAGAACAAAGCAAAATTGGTGCTAAAAGTAAATTGGAAAATTGTTTAAAATTACATGCTCTATCTGAATCATGAAAGTTTATTTTGGCCTAGACTGTCCCTTTAACACATCGCAAACAACCGCAAACAGTCAATTTGCACAACCGCAAACTCCCCATTTGCACAAGGTTGGATACCAAGCTATCCATGTCCCGTTCCTTGTCCTCACTGATGTCATTGAAGGTCTCTTCCTCCACCCAGCCACGTACAACACCAAGGGTCACCGAAAAGTGACAACAAGCCCACTGGGACGCCTGCTGTGTTTGGTCTTCCACCTCCTCAAAGCCACCTTCCTCCTCTGACTCCTCTTCTTCAGACTCCTCTCTCTGCGTTGCCTCTCTCTGCGTTATTATAAGGTGTGTTAAGTAGTACTATTCCTATCAGTTTAATCCCTATCAGGGGACGTGTATATGGCATCGATTTTAGGAGCCGGGAGATGGAAAAAGATGCTTGGTCGGTCCTCCTACTTCAAATTTGGGGCACTGCGCGTGCAATCTAATGTGCCACCAGATATGAGTGGTGTGTTAAGTAGTTCTATTCTTATCAGTTTAATCCCTGTTACGTTCCCTATCAGGGGACGTGTATATGGCATGGATTTTAGGAACCGGGAGATGGAAAAAGATGCTTGGTCGGTCCTCCTACTTCAAATTTGGGGCACTGCGCGTGCAATCTAATGTGCCACCAGATAGGAGTGGTGTGTTAAGTAGTTCTATTCTTATCAGTTTAATCCCTGTTACGTCCCCTATCAGGGGACGTGTATATGGCATCGATTTTAGGAACCGTGAGATGGAAAAATGTATTGGTCGGTCCTCCTACTTCAAATTTGGGGCACTGTGCATGCAATCTAATGTGCCACCAGATATGAGTGGTGTGTTAAGTAGTTCTATTCTTATCAGTTTAATCCCTGTTACGTCCCCTATCAGGGGACTTGTATATGGCATCGATTTTAGGAACCGGGAGATGGAAAAAGATTCTTGGTCGGTCCTCCTACTTCAAATTTGGGGCACTGCGCATGCAATCTAATGTGCCAGCAGATAGGAGTGGTGTGTTAAGTAGTTCTATTCTTATCAGTTTAATCCCTGTTACGTCCCCTATCAGGGGACGTGTATATGGCATCGATTTTAGGAACCGGGAGATGGAAAAAGATGCTTGGTCGGTCCTCCTACTTCAGATTTGGGGCACTGCGCGTGCAATCTAATATGCCACCAGATAGGAGTGGTGTGTTAAGTAGTTCTATTCTTATCAGTTTAATCCCTGTTACGTCCCCCATCAGGGGATGTGTATATGGCATCGATTTTAGGAACCGGGAGATGGAAAAAATTATTGGTCGGTCCCCCTACTGAAAATTTGGGCACTGTGCATGCAATCTAATGTGCCACCAGATATGAGTGGTGTGTTAAGTAGTTCTATTCTTATCAGTTTAATCCCTGTTACGTCCCCTATCAGGGGACGTGTATATGGCATCGATTTTAGGAACCGGGAGATGGAAAAAGATTCTTGGTCGGTCCTCCTACTTCAAATTTGTGGCACTGCGCGTGCAATCTAATGTGCCACCAGATATGAGTGGTGTGTTAAGTAGTTCTATTCTTATCAGTTTAATCCCTGTTACGTCCCCTATCAGGGGACGTATATATGGCATCGATTTTAGGAACCGGGAGATGGAAAAAGATGATTGGTCGGTCCTCCTACTTCAAATTTGGGGCACTGCGGGTGCAATCTAATGTGCCACCAGATAGTAGTGGTGTGTTAAGTAGTACTATTCGTATCAGTTTAATCCCTGTTATGTGCCTTTTTTTTGGTTTGGTTTTTGAAGCCACAGTGCAGCACCAGAGGCCAGAAAAATTAGGCATGTACACATGCCTGAAAAATTAGGTATTGTTACAGCCGCTGCTGTAGCAGCGGCCAGAAAAATTGATGTTTGTTTCCCAGGCAGAAAGTGCCCTAAAACATTGCGGCTTGAACCCTAGTTGGTGGCGGATAAGTCACGCAAGTCATCCGGCATTCAGAAATCAAATACAGCAGCGTGTGGACCATTTTTTAAGCCTAAGGCAGCTTATCTCATCAGGCCTTTTTTAGTCGAATGTATCGCCCACTGTCAGTCCCTTCGGGATCCATCCCTCATTCATCTTAATAAAGGTGAGGTAATCTAGACTTTTTTGACCTAGGCGACTTCTCTTCTCAGTGACAATACCTCCTGCTGCACTGAAGGTCCTTTCTGACAGAACACTTGAAGCGGGGCAGGCCAGAAGTTCTATCGCAAATTGGGATAGCTCAGACCACAGGTCAAGCCTGCACACCCAGTAGTCAAGGGGTTCATCGCTCCTCAGAGTGTCGAAATCTGCAGTTAAGGCGAGGCAGTCTGCTACATGTCGGTCGAGTCTTTCTATAGAAGAATATATAAACTGGCACTACACTGGTGTATAGTAAGATAAAGAATCCGTAGATTCCGGTGCTACCCCTTTAATACAATTGAAATTCAAAGAAAAAGAAGGGAAAGATAGGGGCTGTTATAGCACTCATACTTACTAAAATGGATATGGAGTTAGTTAAAAAAACTATACTTTAATTAATTATATTAAAAGACATGGGGTAAATACCTCTACCGTTACCCTCAACCCACCACCAAACTAACGATTAAACTAAAAACAAGCCAACAGTCACTTCTCTGTTTCCTGGCCGATAGCAGGAAACGTCGGCATCAGGTGGCTGAAGTGACTGAACTGCAAGGATACAAGTATATAGAGCAAACGCGTTTCGGCTACGACCTAGCCTTTCTCAATGCTATATTTTACACTGACATTTAGTAAAACCCGAGGCTACCGGATGCGCGGACTTAAATAATCATTTGCAGGCCACATTTAACCAATCACATGGATTACAGGGAAGATGCCCTATTAACATCCAATGGTTGCGCTTAGGGGACAACGCCTACTATTCCGACTGTGCTGTGTGGCTGAAAAATGCAAATGATATGCCGCGCATGCTCAATGATTCACTGCTAGCGTGTAGAGAGTTATTCCTTGTAATGACACTACTAGGTTAGAAATGAGTATTTACACATTAAACGGACAATGTCTTATCCAGTAGAAGGATCTTCCATTTATAAAAAGTAGATACCATAAACTTAAAAGTTTTCTATTTGATAGGTTCCAATGGATCAATTCCCTATATAGCGATACTTATTAGAATAGAATAGTAAAAAAGTCTGAAGACTTTGACAACACTATTATTTTAATATATTAACCTGCATTGCGCTTGACACTGTACAAGTAACGCTGTGCTGATGTGATTAAGGGTTATGAAATAAATATCAAATAGTTAGTAAAATAAGTTTTCAACTTATATCTCACTATTATTACGTATACCTATGAGATCACACGTAATACGCTTCAAACATGTACAGGTAACGCAGTGTAAATGCGGTTAAGGGTTATAATATGATCATTTAAAATTATAGTTTACAATTCTTCTCTTTAGAGCATCATTATTATTATTACTGAATCGATTACTATGAAACCACGGAAAATACCTTATAGATGGTAGTTAAATATTAGTATTATGGATCAGAATAAGTTAATGCATAAATATATCATTTTTCTGGGTCCCAATCTATAAACATATAACATTGACTCAAGATCCTAAACATATTGGATCCTAATTGTACACATATTATATGACGATTGGGCAGAAAAGAAGTGTGATAGTCCAGGACTGTATATACCCATATAAATGAAAGAGTAACTATAATATATGTAAAGTGATACAAGGTCACCAAATTATAGGATTAGATACAGTGGGCTATTTTTACACATACATGGATTAGTCTCTTGCCAGTCTTGGCAAATCAGATATACACCCAGTAATTGTTATATTCGTTCATACCATAAGGTATGACAGTATTCAGATTGAAAACCCATTTGGTTTCCATCTGTAACAATTTATCCTCAGTGTTACCCCCTCTTATTCCGGGCTTCAATTTTTCAAGACCCCAACATTTTAAGGCACTGGTTTTCCCATTATGACATCGTAGAAAATGCCTGGCAACACTAGTAATTTGTTTAGATTTATCTACGTCTCTTTGGGCTGTTCTAATATTACTAAGGTGTTCAGTTATACATGTGCCCATGCTCCTTGTAGTCATTCCAATGTAATATAAATTACAGCTACAGGATATACAGTAGATAACATTAGTACTTTGACAATTTATGTGTTGTTTGATGTTCCAGGTTTTTCCAAATCTGTCAAATATTGTTTGTTTTTTAACCATGTGTTGACATACTGAGCATTGTCCACATGCAATAGAGCCTTCATATATTGGCAATTTCTTAGCATTTCTATCATAATGGCTAGAAACCAGTGTATCCTTAATATTCCTGGCTCGCCTGTATGTCACTAGAGGTTTCTCTGTTATTAATGGTTTCAGTAGGTCATCTCTAGTTAAGACATGCCAATGTTTGGTCAGAATTTTAGTGATTTGATCGCTATGTGCGGAATAAGTAGTAATACATCTTAGGGGGTATTGTTCTCCTTAGTCTTAGGGGTAAGTAATTCTCCCCTATCTTTCAGTAATGCTCTGTTATATGCTCTAGCAAGCAATTTTTTAGAATAGCCTCTTTCAAGTAGCCTTTGTCTAAGTTCTCTAGCAGCTATTTTAAAATTGTCAATGGTGCTACAATTTCTTCTTAAACGTATATATATTCTCCAATAGGTAGTCCTTTAATGGTGGCAGGATGGTGATAACTGCTGGTATGCAAAATATTATTAGTGGACGTGGGCTTCCTATACGCTTCTGTAACAATTGAGCTGTCAGTATTTTGAATTGTAAGATCCAAAAACTCCACTTTGGATTTTTGTATGTTAGATGTGAGATACAATCCAAATGGATTATCATTAAGAGTTTTAATGAGGTCATGCAGGAGATTCTCAGGACTATTCCATATAAATAGAATGTCATCTATATATCTGGACCAGAGATGTGTTTAGTAAGGTGTTTGAGATTATCATTAAACAACACAGTTTCCTCCCACCAGCCCAGATATATATTAGCGTAGGTTGGGGCACACGCAGTGCCCATCGCTGTCCCACAGGTCTGTAAATAAAATTTATCATCGAATACGAAATAATTATGAGTTAAAATAAACTCTATCATATTCAATAAAAATTGTTTGACCTCTTCACTCATACTGGTATTTTGATTGAGATAGTATGACACCCCCACCGTGTTTTTATGCTAGTGTAAAGCGATTCTACGTCGCAAGTTACCAGTACTGAGTTACTGTCAATATTGATCTCATTAATTTTGTTCAGTAGATGCATTGTGTCCCTGGTGTACGATGGAAGTGACTCAACAATATATCTCAATCTTGCATCTATGTATTTGCTGGCCTTTTCAGTAAGGGAGCCTATTCCAGACACGATTGGTCTGCCTGGCGGCTTGCATGTATCCTTATGTATTTTGGGCAGTAAATACAAAGTGGCTGTTTTTGGTTCTTTAACTTCCAGGAATTTCAATTCCTGCTGATCTATAACACCATCGTCAAATGCTGAACGAATGAGTGTATTATAGCTGTTGAGAAACATCTCTGTGGGGTTACATAAAAGTGATTTATAGTTAGAAGAATTATTGAGCTGACGTAATGCTTCCTCCCTGTACATAACATCTGGCCAAATAACAATGTTACCGCCTTTATCACTGCTTTTTATTTGTATAACTTTCATATTTTTCAAATGTTTCAGGGCTATAGCTTCTTCATTGGATAAATTATGGTTAGTGGCGCCACTGTTATCCTGTATGTCTAAAATATCTTGACATTCTAAATTAAGAAAGGTCAGTGTGAGGGGGGAACTTCCGGGCAGCGGCCATGATAGGTCGCACCTCTGCAAGCTGCTCCAGCTTTCCAGAGCAATCTATATGATATCTCCCGTTATATGTACCATCTGAACTAGAGACTAACATACTATTTATCTGCCAAAGAAAATCTATCTAACGAGCCTAATTTTAATGGAATGACTGATGGCTTCAGAGCCCGGAGCTTCAATTGAAGATTGTGGCCTTTACCATCATCCACGTGGAATACCCCCCGGCAGGATGCTCTCCGGCTCCTGTCGTTAGTTAGCACTGCAAGTGCACTTACTAAAACTGAACATATAACCCAAGTATCCCTGCAACAGACGTACCTGCCATGGAGGCTATGCAAATATTGAGGGAACTAGATAACTTGCTCTTTACCTATCGGGAGAAATTCTCAGAGACCCTTGAGGAAGCATTTCGACTTACGACAGGGGGTCCTTCTATCTGCACCTCTGTGTTATCCTCTGAGAGTGACCACAAAGATGAAGCCTGCATATCTGATCGAACCCTAGCAAAACCCCAGGAGGTCCTGTACGAAGGGTCAGGAGCTTTTCTAGCAGGCGGGGGAGCGCTGGATGCGACATGCGATGCATGTTGTGTGGGGCCCCATTCAGTGCTTACCTTCCATCGCATTGCCGCAGTAGAGGTCCCGGTCGATGATCTAGTGGTAGCGGTACGACCGCCTGACAGCGCAAAGTCCCAACTGCAACACGTCTTGCTTCTGGCTGACACTGGGACAGAGCCAAGCGCCTGGTTACAGGGCAGAAGAGGAGACCTTGCAACTAACGTGTGCTCCCAGTGGGCCCTAACAAGCTATCTGCCGCACACCAGAGGTGCGACTCCCCGTAACCGCATCCTTCTCTCCCATGCTTGTTCTCTGGGTCGCACAAAGAACGATATGGCTGCTTTCACTATGATGGGGACAGTTCTGCAACGCCTCGGTATAGGCTGAGTGACTCGCTAAGTTCCCAAGATGGACACATATTGGGTTATGCTCGGTCTTTACATTACAGCCGAGTTAAAGTTAAGAGTTGCTTTATATGTGTTATAGCTACCTATTGGTTCAGTTTAAACAAAGTTATTGAGAATGTCATTATTTTATTTCCCTACGTTGCTGTGAGTTTATTTAGGGGAACTCTACATGAGGACTATCAATGTACTGTTTGGACACCGTCACAGAACCTATTACCATTCATTACCACACTTAGCCGCTAGTACATCAGTGGGAACTTTTTACGAGTGCTATTACTGTTCAGTTGTGGCACATTTACAGAAACAACTAGTATTTCATCACTATAATACACTTTAAGCGCATGTATGGGAATTCACCTTGGCGACTGAGGCTAGTGTTATTCATTAACCACCATGTTTTCCAATAAGTGTACTTGTGGGAATTTTCTGTAAGGGGGCTATCATTATCTAAATTTACATGTCTCCCTTTGTATTGGCCACTCCCATGCTACTATGTATTTGTCTGTTTTCATTTCCACTACTGATAGTGTGATCCCTCTCCCTTCCCTTGGATTTGAAGTTGAGCTGCCTGCGGCCGGGGCGGCGTATTTTAATCCTACTTATTGTCATTAGAGATTGGGATCACTTTGTTGCTTGGAATTGTGTGCTCATATACTTAGGATGCATATAACCTATTGGATCAGCCCCTCACTGCAACCACTCAATATATCATATGAGACGTGTGACTAGTCCAATAATCACTGTAAAAACAGCTTCTTTGGAAGATACCAGTTATAACTAGTGCTCCCTTATTAATACCCTTATTCTCTCACTCTAGCTCTTCAGGTGGTACTACTTATATATATAGGTAATAGCGGTCTGACCATACTAACCCTACTCCTTTTTTGATTAATTCTCAGAACTCATTCAAATCCCTACAAAAATCAGGTCCCTATATCTATATTAGGAATGCTAGGCACCCTGTAAGTAATTATCTAGTGCCTGAATGTCATGTATCTTAACTTTTATCATTGCTTCACGTGGTGGGGATTCCTCATATTACTGAAACTACTAATATTATGGGGATACTTGGCAATATTTAGCATTTTCGACAATATTGCACCTAAATGAAAATAATTTAAAATCTGAGGTCAAATTGAGACCCATGAGTGGTCTCCTTGTTATCAATGTACCTTCTATTATTCTTATTCTATATATCATGAGGTCCAAAAGTGGCCTATGAAATGGGTGTGAAGGTCCTTAACTTTATTGGCATGTCTACTTATGCTGTTTAATTGTAACAACTTATTTATGCTTCCTGATCATTTTTCTGATGACAGCTTGTACAAAATGTGAAATATGATTGCATTCCTTCTTTTTTTCTTCTAATGCATTGTTTGTATGCCAAAACATAAAACCTCAATAAAAATTATATAAAAAAAAAAAAAAAAAGTCAGTGTGTTATGCGACGCGTGATTTGGAGGTACAAATTTGGACTTGGCTTTTAATATTGTTCGCCAACCAGTATCATCATTGTCTGAATTACAGCTAATAGCTTCATCTAACAATGCAATTAAATCATTAATGGCAGCTTGAGAGTCTTTCTCTCAGGGTGGACCCCGGAGGGCTGTGGCGATGCGTAGGACTTAAAAAGCTCTTCATGTCCTCCATCAACAACACATCTGTAAAGCGTCCTGTCCTTGCCGGTGTGGTCGTGGGAAGAGGAGGATTACTTTCACCTCTTCCCCTGTTAGATTCCCATTGTGCTGTGATATCACCCTTATACGCTGTGTAAAGCATACTTTTTAATTTATTTTGGACCTGCTGCATCCTTTCCGACTTGCGGTAATTCGGTAACATTTCAGGCACTTTATGCTTATACCTGGGGTCTAGTAGCGTGGACACCCAGTACAGGTCGTTCTCCTTCAGCCTTTTTATATGAGGGTCCCTCAACAGGCACGACAGCATGAAAGACCCCATTTGCACAAGGTTGGATGCCGAGCTACTCTTGTCCAGTTCCTCGTCCTCAGTGATCTCACTGAAGGTATCTTCTTCCCCCCCAGCCACGTACAACACCACGGGTACCAGATAGGTGACAACAAACACCCTGGGACTTCATCCTCCTCCTCAAAGCCACATTCCTCCTCTTCCTCACAATCCTCTTCCAGCGTTGCCGCAGGTCCAGCAAGCGATGCTGATAAGGCTGTTTCTGGTGGTGATGGTGACCACAACTCTTCCTCTTCACGCTCATCTACGGCCTGATCCAGCACTCTTCGCAGGGCATGCTCCAGGAAGAAAACAAATGGTATGATATCGCTGATGGTGCCTTTGGTGCGACTGACTAGGTTTGTCACCTCCTCAAAAGGACGCATGAGCCTACAGGCATTGCGTATGAGCGTCCAGTAACGTGGCAAAAAAATTCCCAGCTCCGCAGAGGCTGTCCTAGCACCCCGGTCATACAAATTGTCGTTAACGGCTTTTTCTTGTTGGATCAGGTGGTCGAACATTAGGAGTGTTGAATTCCAACGTGTCGGGCTGTCGCAAATCAAGCGCCTCACTGGCATGTTGCTTCGCCGCTGGATATCTGAAAAGTGCGCCATGGCCGTGTAGGAATGCCTGAAATGGCCACACACCTTCCTGGCCTGCTTCAGGACGTCCTGTAAGCCTGGGTAATTATACACAAAGCGTTGTACGATCAGATTACACACATTTGCCATGCACGGCACATGTGTCAACTTGCCCAAATTCAATGCCGCCAACAAATTTCTTCCGTTGTCACTAACCACTTTGCCGATCTCCAGTTGGTGCGGAGTCAGCCACTGATCCACCTGTGCGTTCAGGGCGGACAGGAGTGCTGGTCCGGTGTGACTCTCTGCTTTCAGGCAAGTCAACCCCAAGACGGCGTGACACTGCCATATCCGGGATGTGGAATAGTACCTGGGGAGCTGGGGGGCTGCCGTTGGTGTTGAGCAAGACGCAGCAGCAGAAGAGGACTCAGCCGAGGAGGTTATGGAAGAAGATGGAGTAGGAGGAGTAGAGGAGGTGGCAGCAGGCCTGCCTGCAAGTCGTGGCCGTGACACCAACTCCTCTGCAGAGCCACGCATTCCATGCTTGGCAGCCGTCAGCAGGTTTACCCAATGTGCAGTGTAGGTGATATACCTGCCCTGACCATGCTTTGCAGACCAGGTATCAGTGGTCATATGGACCCTTGCCCCAACACTGTGTGCCAGACATGCTATTACTTCCTTTTGCACAATCGAGTACAGGTTTGGGATTGCCTTTTGTGCAAAGAAATTTTGGCCGGGTACCTTTCACTGTGGTGTCCCAATAGCTACAAATGTTTTGAACGCCTCAGACTCCACCAGCTTGTATGGTAAAAAGAAGAAAAAACAGAAGCGCCACATGGCCCAATATTGTTTGGTCCAATTTTGTAGATTTTAAGATGAGATACAAACTCACATTTAGAAGAGCACCTCAATTAGTGCTATAGGGGCAGTCTGGGATCTATTCGGTCACCCAGAAGACCAACTTCATGCACTGGATCTGATGTCTATGTGGACAGAGAAAAGACACAAGTGCCTATATGGCCTAGTATTGTTGGTACAAGTGGACAAACTCAGATAATGATAAGAGTGGTACTCACAATGTATAAAGCACCTCTTTTGATGCTATGGGAGCATGAAGGGATCAATTTGGTCACCCAACAGACTTATGGCAAGGCATCCAGAAAAGAAGTACTGGTTCACAGGATCCCAAGATGGTCAAAGTGATGAATATCCTCAGACAAAAAGGCAATAAAAATCCCAAAGAGAGGGAGCAGCAAGTGTTCAAATACTAAAACTGACTTTATTTAAAAATAAATATAATGACAGGCAACGCGTTTCTCAGCCAATGGCTGTTTCATCAGGCTTCATAAAATTGTTTACTGAACACTTGCTAGATATACTTTAAAATCAATTAAGATGATAATAAACAGGTGGTGATGGGAGGGGTCAACTTAATCATTCATACCCTCATAACCAATCAGATAGTGCAGGATATAACTTAACTTCATAGACAATCAGAAAATACAAAATGTCATCAAATTATACAATATACAAAAAAACACATATATAAAAATTCATCCACAGCTTACTAGTTAATGTTATTCGTATTAGATTTCATAATGGTCTATACATCATATCATTATCATATAAACAAAAATTATAAAATCATAATTGCATACCTTGTTATAGGCCAAATTGTACTAAGTCTTTAGGTGGCATACATGAGAGAATAACAAAGACTATAATAAATCCCAATGTTTATGAGGAGATGAATGTATGTAATAAAGTGTTGCAAACTGATTGCTAAATGTTGCTAAAACTAAGCATTTGTCGAGGACGGCGTCCCAAGATGCCTAATGCGCATGACTGGACACGATGTGTCAATGCTACAGGTTGCTTAGCAACTAGTTAGGTTCCTGAATGTAACAGTAACCAATAGGTGGATAGGCAGATAGAGATAGGATCATCGGATATTTTAACACAATATCAGTGGTATATCTTTATGGGAATGAATATCAAGCAAATCGTGCACTACAATGGTGACAGATTAAGCAGAACTTGTTCAATGAGGGCGCATTTCCAATTAGGTAATAAATAACAAATACGCTCGATGTTAGGCACTTGTGTCCCAAGAACCGCTATAGCTATGTGTGCTCGTAAAGTGTCTATAGCAAAATGAGATAGCGGTAAACGTCACTAGAGCACATGACTCCCTACGACCTATCAGAAATGAGAGTCATCTAGTGATAATTGGATAAGCTACACGTCAATAGTACGATAGCTGTTTGATGATAGGGTAAGGAATCGTATGTGAAATCCATTAATAAATGTATAATATACAAGAATTTGATAACTTCGGTTTTTTAAAAAGTGGAATATTATGTCATACCTATGCCCAACAAGATAAAATAATGTGATAAAAATAATAATAATAATAATAAAACTAGAAAAACTAAAAAAGCTGCCACCGTAACCACAGCAACACCAAAGCTGGTAACCAGAGTCAGCTTACCCATCGTGTCATGGTGTTTCCCAATGAGGGTTCAAAGTTAGTCAAAATTAGCCCAATGTATCCAAAGAGTATTAGTAGATGTAATCAGTTAATAGTTGTTCCATATAATGAAGTATTACATCATCATAATTCGCACACCTAGCAGGACAGATGAAAAATGGCTAGTCAAGTCAGCCATATGTTTGATATTTGATCAATGTGTTCTAGATAGTAAACAGAATTGATATGCTTAATAATTGACTAATTATATTAAACCACAATAAGCTATCAAATATAATCAAATGAACCTACAAAGGACTAAAACAGCACAATTCATTATACAAAGATGTATCTAAAGAATATTAGAAATAAATAAATGGTCTACAGTCAACATGATCAGCTCAAATGCAGAAGGCAGAATAAGATGAGTTCCCAACAAGGAAGCAAGTGATCATCCATATCTAATGTGACAATAGTTTCATAGCATAAGGCATTTTCAAATGGAGTACAAGTGGCATTAATAATCACCTATGAATACCATTAAGAAGAGACCCATAGTATCTCAATAGACTCAGGTCTGTATATATATATATACACACATATACCCATACATATAAGATACACAAATGTATACACACATACACCCAACCTTATATCGAAAACAAACCTAGACATATAAAATGCATAAAAACAACATATTATAATGGGCAGGGAACAATCGGACTCCCTTAGTGCCCATAAGAAAAAATATAAAAATAACCAGATAAAGTGCTACAACCACTATATATAATATAGCAAGGAGATATTAACAAGAACAAAAAACAAAAAACTAATAAGATCCCATCCTAACTTAAGAGACGGATGACACTCATAAATCAAATGCAGCTAGATCAACACATTCATTGAGGCCATCAGGGGCCAGAGTATGTAGTTTATGGATCCAGTAAGTCTCTCTACGCCGTAGGGTAAGCATAGCATTGTGACTATTCCGAGGTATCTGTTCGATAGGTATTATAGAGAGTGTTTTAGCACTACCTCTGTGTGCATAAGCACAGTGCCTGGAGAGACTATGTTTCAAGAATTTCCTTTTTATGTTGTAAGTGTGTTCACTCCATCTTTTCTTGATGGTACGTCCAGTGCGCCCTACATACTGGACCCCACAAACGCAACTCACCAGATAGACAACAAAGGTAGATTCACAAGACAACCTTTTTGTAATTTTGAATATTTCCCCTGTCTGATTGGACGAAAAAGTATTAGTTCCGCTTTTCACGATCTTACACATATTGCACCTCGATTTCATACATTTAAATAATCCATATCTTGGTAAAAAATTACCAAGATAAGTCCTACTGGTCCCTACACTAGAGTTCTGGCTACCAATTTTGTCTCTAACAACTTTACTGGGGGCCAGTTTGTTCTTCAACGTGGGAGCCCTCCTATACACTACCCTCGGTTTGATAGAGGTATATTCCTTAAGATAAGGATCATTGCAAATAATTGGCCAATGTTTATGGATTATTTGCTTAATTTGTCGATATTGATTACTATAGCCAGTCACAAATAGAGGTATTTCTAAGGTGTCACTTGGTTGTTGTTTGTTAGCAGATTTTTTAATATTTTTCTTTTTATCAAATGATAAATATTTGTTTCTGTCATCTTCTAGGGCTCTAAGGTATCCCTTGAGTACCAAATCCAGAGGATAACCCTTCTCTAGAAACCTATCCTTTAATATCTGGGATTGTGCTATATAACTATCAACCGTACTGCAGTTCCGCCTAATGCGTCTGAACTGTCCGTATGGTACGTTCTTTTTCCAACTATGGTAGTGGTTGCTATTGTAGTTGAGAAAGCTGTTACAATCTACCTTTTTAAAAAAGGTTTCAGACATGATGGTTCCAGCCTCTGAAAAGTATAATGACAGATCAAGATATTCTATCCTAGTGGACTGGATGTTACTAGTAAATACCAGACCAAATTCATTATTATTTAGAGATGATGAATAAAGAAGGGCTTCTTCACGTGAGCCCTTATATATGAATATCAAATCGTCAATATAACGGCCATAGAACACCAGACTCGCACTCATAGGAGACCCAAATACATGGGTCTCCTCAAATCTGCCCATATAAAGATTGGCAAAACTGGGTGCGAATCTGGTGCCCATGGCCGTACCCTTGACTTGAAGATAATGTTTACCTTGATAGATGAAATAATTATGGTGCAATATAAACCGTATCATTTCTAAGATGAATGTTTGCTGTTTTAGGGGCATATATATGTCAGTTTTCAGATATGTTTCAACAGCCAACAAACCTTTGTCATGGGGGATGTTGGAATATAAGGAACTGACATCACTTGTTATCCACCAGATGTTAGATTCAGTTTTTGTGATACCCAGACTCATTAATTTATTAAGTAAGTCGGTAGAATCTCTAATAAATGAAGGAAGTGTCACTACATATTTTTGTAGAAATGAATCTACATACGCAGATAGATCAAAATATAAGAATAACCTCAGTCCTGGAGAACGCCAGGCCCTTGACTCTCTCAGTGCCAATAAAGAGTTAGTGATCCGCCAAGCGGACAAAGGAGGGGGTATTGTGATTCAGAATATCCGAGATTACATTCAGGAGGCTGATAGGATCCTTAATGATGCCACCTATTATAGGGTATTACCGGGAGACCCTACTCCTTTGTTCCAAAAACAGCTACTCTCCCTTTTATTAGAGGGCTTCGAAGAGGGAATTCTAACTAAAAAAGAGAAAGACTACTTGTATCCCAAAAACCCTAGCGTAGCGTTCTATTACCACCTTCCGAAAGTGCATAAGGATGCGTCCAACCCCCCTGGACGCCCTATAGTGGCTGGCATTGACAGCCTTACCGACCATCTATCTGCGTATGTAGATTCATTTCTACAAAAATATGTAGTGACACTTCCTTCATTTATTAGAGATTCTACCGACTTACTTAATAAATTAATGAGTCTGGGTATCACAAAAACTGAATCTAACATCTGGTGGATAACAAGTGATGTCAGTTCCTTATATTCCAACATCCCCCATGACAAAGGTTTGTTGGCTGTTGAAACATATCTGAAAACTGACATATATATGCCCCTAAAACAGCAAACATTCATCTTAGAAATGATACGGTTTATATTGCACCATAATTATTTCATCTATCAAGGTAAACATTATCTTCAAGTCAAGGGTACGGCCATGGGCACCAGATTCGCACCCAGTTTTGCCAATCTTTATATGGGCAGATTTGAGGAGACCCATGTATTTGGGTCTCCTATGAGTGCGAGTCTGGTGTTCTATGGCCGTTATATTGACGATTTGATATTCATATATAAGGGCTCACGTGAAGAAGCCCTTCTTTATTCATCATCTCTAAATAATAATGAATTTGGTCTGGTATTTACTAGTAACATCCAGTCCACTAGGATAGAATATCTTGATCTGTCATTATACTTTTCAGAGGCTGGAACCATCATGTCTGAAACCTTTTTTAAAAAGGTAGATTGTAACAGCTTTCTCAACTACAATAGCAACCACTACCATAGTTGGAAAAAGAACGTACCATACGGACAGTTCAGACGCATTAGGCGGAACTGCAGTACGGTTGATAGTTATATAGCACAATCCCAGATATTAAAGGATAGGTTTCTAGAGAAGGGTTATCCTCTGGATTTGGTACTCAAGGGATACCTTAGAGCCCTAGAAGATGACAGAAACAAATATTTATCATTTGATAAAAAGAAAAATATTAAAAAATCTGCTAACAAACAACAACCAAGTGACACCTTAGAAATACCTCTATTTGTGACTGGCTATAGTAATCAATATCGACAAATTAAGCAAATAATCCATAAACATTGGCCAATTATTTGCAATGATCCTTATCTTAAGGAATATACCTCTATCAAACCGAGGGTAGTGTATAGGAGGGCTCCCACGTTGAAGAACAAACTGGCCCCCAGTAAAGTTGTTAGAGACAAAATTGGTAGCCAGAACTCTAGTGTAGGGACCAGTAGGACTTATCTTGGTAATTTTTTACCAAGATATGGATTATTTAAATGTATGAAATCGAGGTGCAATATGTGTAAGATCGTGAAAAGCGGAACTAATACTTTTTCGTCCAATCAGACAGGGGAAATATTCAAAATTACAAAAAGGTTGTCTTGTGAATCTACCTTTGTTGTCTATCTGGTGAGTTGCGTTTGTGGGGTCCAGTATGTAGGGCGCACTGGACGTACCATCAAGAAAAGATGGAGTGAACACACTTACAACATAAAAAGGAAATTCTTGAAACATAGTCTCTCCAGGCACTGTGCTTATGCACACAGAGGTAGTGCTAAAACACTCTCTATAATACCTATCGAACAGATACCTCGGAATAGTCACAATGCTATGCTTACCCTACGGCGTAGAGAGACTTACTGGATCCATAAACTACATACTCTGGCCCCTGATGGCCTCAATGAATGTGTTGATCTAGCTGCATTTGATTTATGAGTGTCATCCGTCTCTTAAGTTAGGATGGGATCTTATTAGTTTTTTGTTTTTTGTTCTTGTTAATATCTCCTTGCTATATTATATATAGTGGTTGTAGCACTTTATCTGGTTATTTTTATATTTTTTCTTATGGGCACTAAGGGAGTCCGATTGTTCCCTGCCCATTATAATATGTTGTTTTTATGCATTTTATATGTCTAGGTTTGTTTTCGATATAAGGTTGGGTGTATGTGTGTATACATTTGTGTATCTTATATGTATGGGTATATGTGTGTATATATATATATACAGACCTGAGTCTATTGAGATACTATGGGTCTCTTCTTAATGGTATTCATAGGTGATTATTAATGCCACTTGTACTCCATTTGAAAATGCCTTATGCTATGAAACTATTGTCACATTAGATATGGATGATCACTTGCTTCCTTGTTGGGAACTCATCTTATTCTGCCTTCTGCATTTGAGCTGATCATGTTGACTGTAGACCATTTATTTATTTCTAATATTCTTTAGATACATCTTTGTATAATGAATTGTGCTGTTTTAGTCCTTTGTAGGTTCATTTGATTATATTTGATAGCTTATTGTGGTTTAATATAATTAGTCAATTATTAAGCATATCAATTCTGTTTACTATCTAGAACACATTGATCAAATATCAAACATATGGCTGACTTGACTAGCCATTTTTCATCTGTCCTGCTAGGTGTGCGAATTATGATGATGTAATACTTCATTATATGGAACAACTATTAACTGATTACATCTACTAATACTCTTTGGATACATTGGGCTAATTTTGACTAACTTTGAACCCTCATTGGGAAACACCATGACACGATGGGTAAGCTGACTCTGGTTACCAGCTTTGGTGTTGCTGTGGTTACGGTGGCAGCTTTTTTAGTTTTTCTAGTTTTATTATTATTATTATTATTTTTATCACATTATTTTATCTTGTTGGGCATAGGTATGACATAATATTCCACTTTTTAAAAAACCGAAGTTATCAAATTCTTGTATATTATACATTTATTAATGGATTTCACATACGATTCCTTACCCTATCATCAAACAGCTATCGTACTATTGACGTGTAGCTTATCCAATTATCACTAGATGACTCTCATTTCTGATAGGTCGTAGGGAGTCATGTGCTCTAGTGACGTTTACCGCTATCTCATTTTGCTATAGACACTTTACGAGCACACATAGCTATAGCGGTTCTTGGGACACAAGTGCCTAACATCGAGCGTATTTGTTATTTATTACCTAATTGGAAATGCGCCCTCATTGAACAAGTTCTGCTTAATCTGTCACCATTGTAGTGCACGATTTGCTTGATATTCATTCCCATAAAGATATACCACTGATATTGTGTTAAAATATCCGATGATCCTATCTCTATCTGCCTATCCACCTATTGGTTACTGTTACATTCAGGAACCTAACTAGTTGCTAAGCAACCTGTAGCATTGACACATCGTGTCCAGTCATGCGCATTAGGCATCTTGGGACGCCGTCCTCGACAAATGCTTAGTTTTAGCAACATTTAGCAATCAGTTTGCAACACTTTATTACATACATTCATCTCCTCATAAACATTGGGATTTATTATAGTCTTTGTTATTCTCTCATGTATGCCACCTAAAGACTTAGTACAATTTGGCCTATAACAAGGTATGCAATTATGATTTTATAATTTTTGTTTATATGATAATGATATGATGTATAGACCATTATGAAATCTAATACGAATAACATTAACTAGTAAGCTGTGGATGAATTTTTATATATGTGTTTTTTTGTATATTGTATAATTTGATGACATTTTGTATTTTCTGATTGTCTATGAAGTTAAGTTATATCCTGCACTATCTGATTGGTTATGAGGGTATGAATGATTAAGTTGACCCCTCCCATCACCACCTGTTTATTATCATCTTAATTGATTTTAAAGTATATCTAGCAAGTGTTCAGTAAACAATTTTATGAAGCCTGATGAAACAGCCATTGGCTGAGAAACGCGTTGCCTGTCATTATATTTATTTTTAAATAAAGTCAGTTTTAGTATTTGAACACTTGCTGCTCCCTCTCTTTGGGATTTTTATTGCCTTTTTGTCTGAGGATATTCATCACTTTGACCATCTTGGGATCCTGTGAACCAGTACTTCTTTTCTGGATGCCTTGCCATAAGTCTGTTGGGTGACCAAATTGATCCCTTCATGCTCCCATAGCATCAAAAGAGGTGCTTTATACATTGTGAGTACCACTCTTATCATTATCTGAGTTTGTCCACTTGTACCAACAATACTAGGCCATATAGGCACTTGTGTCTTTTCTCTGTCCACATAGACATCAGATCCAGTGCATGAAGTTGGTCTTCTGGGTGACCGAATAGATCCCAGACTGCCCCTATAGCACTAATTGAGGTGCTCTTCTAAATGTGAGTTTGTATCTCATCTTAAAATCTACAAAATTGGACCAAACAATATTGGGCCATGTGGCGCTTCTGTTTTTTCTTCTTTTTATAGATTGCTGTTCCTGGATCCTGGCCTGGATCTTCACAGATAGCTGCCATTTTTCCTCTCCAGAGACTTTTTAATACAATTCTATTGCCTCTTCATTGTCCACTAAAGGCATTGTTACACACTTATAACTTTTCACAAATTGTTATATTCCTCTACTGTATTATTTTCATCATTGTATATTTGTTTTTGAGATATATTTATATATTTGTGGTTTTTTGTATGTGTATATGGATGTATATACATGCTTATATGTGTGTATATATATATATATATACAAATAGATGCTTATTATAAACTTCACCAGTGTTATTAGTTTGAGATTGATAGCCATTCACAACTGACACCACTAGTAATTATTATTTTTTTACATTCACTTATTCACTATACCTTTTTTATTATCACTATAACTCCTGACACATTAGAAGACTGAGTTCTCACTGTTACTATTTATCACCTAGTATTTGTAATAGGGCGCCCCCTCACTTTTTTTGTTGTATGGTAAAAGCTGGCGGACTAAGAGTTCAGTCAAACCAGCTGTCAGATGCCGGGCAAGGGGGTGACTTTGTGACATTGGCTTCTTACGCTCAAACATGTCCTTGACAGACACCTGACTGTGGGCAGATGAGCAGGAACTGCTCAATGCGAGACACGGAGTGGCGGATGGTTGAGAGGGGGCAAAGAGGACAGCAGTGGTTGATGTGGCTGAAGATGCTGGACCAGGAGGAGGATGGTGGCTTTGCGTTTGTGTGCTGCTTGTACTCATGTGTTGATCCCATAGGCATTTGTTATGTGCGATCATTTGCCTTCGCAAAGCAGTTGTACCTAGGTGGGTGTAGGACTTCCCACGACTCAGTTTCTTTTGGCACAGGTTGCAAATGGCATCGCTGTTGTCAGAGGCAGACACACAAAAAAAATGCCACACTGCTGAGCTCTGCAATGATGGCATTCTGGTGGTGGCAACAGCATGGCGTGCTGTCTGGCTGACCCCGGGTGCCGATGCATGCTGTCTGACTGTGCCACTAGCTCCTTGCGATGACCTCCCCCTCCTTCCAACTTGTCTCCTCCTCCTCTCTGTCTCCCCATCTGAACTTTCCCAGTCTTCTTCTTCTCTTCTAGCGGGCACCCACGTGACATCCACGGACGCATCGTCATCATCAACCGCTTCACTTGTATCTGACAAGTCAACAAATGAAGCAGCAGCGGGTACAACATCATCATCATCACACCGTACGTCCATGTGTGTAATGCCTGACTGAGACATATCCCTGTCATCTACATCCTCTGGCAATAATGGTTGCGCATCACTATCACTCATTTCTTCCAACTGATGTGTAAATAACTCCTCTGACAGATCAAGTGAAGCTGCTGTGGTGCTAGTGTTGGTGGTGGCGGCAGGCGGGCGAGTGGTAACTTGAGAGGTGCCCGAAGCTAAGCTGGAGGAGGATGGTGCGTCAAGGTTCCGAGCGGAAGCTGTAGAAGATTGGGTGTACTGTGTTAGCCAGTCTACTATGTCCTAATAAATGTTCAAGTTTGGGCTACGTGGCCTCTGAACACTGGGAATTATTCTAGGGCCAAAGGGAATCACAGCACCATGAACACGACGGCCCCTGCGGGGTGGCCTGCCTCTGCCTGTCATTTTTTTTCCGATTAGTGGTACTATGCGTGCAAGCTACTGTGACAACAGATATGAGTGGCACTGTGCACTGGCAGAAGTTGGCAGAGTAGATGCTGTAGGCCTGACACACACGCTTGCAGACAACTAAATGCTATTCAATTTATTACAGTCAAAAATTTTTTTTTTTTTTTAAATATACACTACTGTTACACCAGATATGAGTTGCACTGGGGTGACACTGTGCCCTGGCAGGAAGGCACTGAAACGCACACGTGTGAAGGAAACTGACTGCTATTATTTAACACAGTCAAAAAAGTGTTGTTTTTTTTTTAAATCTACACTACTGTTACACCAGATATGAGTTGCACTGGGGTGACACTGTGCCCTGGCAGGCAGGCTCTGAAACGCACACGTGTGAAGGAAACTGACTGCTATTATTTAACACAGTCAAAAAAGTGTTGTTTTTTTAAATCTACACTACTGTTACACCAGATATGAGTTGCACTGGTTTGACACTGTGCCCTGGCTAGCAGGCACTGAAACGCACACGTGTGAAGGAAACTGACTGACTGCTATTATTTAACACAGTCAAAAAAGTGTTGTTTTTTTTAAATCTACACTACTGTTACACCAGATATGAGTTGCCCTGGGGTGACACTGTGCCCTGGCAGGCAGGCTCTGAAACGCACACATGTGAAGGAAACTGACTGCTATTATTTAACACAGTCAAAAAAGTGTTTTTTTTTTTTAAATCTACACTACTGTTACACCAGATATGAGTTGCACTCGGGTGACATTGTGCACTGGCAGGCAAGAACTGAAACGCACACGTGTGAAGGAAACTGACTGCTATTATTTAACACAGTCAAAAAGTGTTGTTGTTTTTAAATCTACACTACTGTTACACCAGATATGAGTTGCACTGGGGTGACATTGTGCCCTGGCAGGCAGGCTCTGAAACGCACACGTGTGAAGGAAACTGACTGCTATTATTTAACACAGTCAAAAAAGTGTTTTTTTTTTTTTAAATCTACACTACTGTTACACCAGATATGAGTTGCACTGGGGTGACACTGTGCCCTGGCAGGCAGGCTCTGAAACGCACACGTGTGAAGGAAACTGACTGCTATTATTTAACACAGTCAAAAAAGTGTTTTGTTTTTTTTAAATCTACACTACTGTTACACCAGATATGAGTTGCACTGGGGTGACACTGTGCCCTGGCAGGCAGGCTCTGAAACGCACACGTGTGAAGGAAACTGACTGCTATTATTTAACACAGTCAAAAAAGTGTTGTTTTTTTAAATCTACACTACTGTTACACCAGATATGAGTTGCACTGGTTTGACACTGTGCCCTGGCTAGCAGGCACTGAAACGCACACGTGTGAAGGAAACTGACTGACTGCTATTATTTAACACAGTCAAAAAAGTGTTGTTTTTTTTAAATCTACACTACTGTTACACCAGATATGAGTTGCCCTGGGGCGACACTGTGCCCTGGCAGGCAGGCTCTGAAACGCACACATGTGAAGGAAACTGACTGCTATTATTTAACACAGTCAAAAAGTGTTGTTGTTTTTAAATCTACACTACTGTTACACCAGATATGAGTTGCACTGGGGTGACATTGTGCCCTGGCAGGCAGGCTCTGAAACGCACACCTGTGAAGGAAACTGACTGCTATTATTTAACACAGTCAAAAAAGTGTTTTTTTTTTTTTTAAATCTACACTACTGTTACACCAGATATGAGTTGCACTGGGGTGACACTGTGCCCTGGCAGGCAGGCTCTGAAACGCACACGTGTGAAGGAAACTGACTGCTATTATTTAACACAGTCAAAAAAGTGTTTTTTTTTTTTTAAATCTACACTACTGTTACACCAGATATGAGTTGCACTGGGGTGACACTGTGCCCTGGCAGGCAGGCTCTGAAACGCACACGTGTGAAGGAAACTGACTGCTATTATTTAACACAGTCAAAAAAGTGTTGTTTTTTTAAAATCTACACTACTGTTATACCAGATATGAGTTGCACTGGGGTGACACTGTGCCCTGGCAGGCAGGCCCTGAAACGCACACGTGTGAAGGAAACTGACTGCTATTATTTAACACAGTCAAAAAAGTGTTGTTTTTTTTAAATCTACACTACTGTTACACCAGATATGAGTTGCACTGGTTTGACACTGTGCCCTGGCTAGCAGGCACTGAAAAGCACACGTGTGAAGGAAACTGACTGACTGCTATTATTTAACACAGTCAAAAAAGTGTTTTTTTTTTTAAATCTACACTACTGTTACACCAGATATGAGTTGCACTGGGGTGACATTGTGCACTGGCAGGCAGGCACTGAAACGCACACGTGTGAAGGAAACTGACTGCTATTATTTAACACAGTCAAAAAGTGTTGTTGTTTTTAAATCTACACTACTGTTACACCAGATATGAGTTGCACTGGGATGACACTGTGCCCTGGCAGGCAGGCTCTGAAACGCACACGTGTGAAGGAAACTGACTGCTATTATTTAACACAGTCAAAAAAGTGTTGTTTTTTTTAAATCTACACTACTGTTACACCAGATATGAGTTGCACTGGGGTGACACTGTGCCCTGGCAGGCAGGTCCTGAAACGCACACGTGTGAAGGAAGCTTACTGCTATTATTTAACACAGTCAAAAAAGTGTTGTTTTTTTTAAATCTACACTACTGTTACACCAGATATGAGTTGCACTGGGGTGACACTGTACCCTGGCAGGCAGGCCCTGAAACGCACACGTGTGAAGGAAACTGACTGCTATTATTTAACACAGTCAAAAAAGTGTTGTTTTTTTAAATCTACACTACTGTTACACCAGATATGAGTGGTGGCACTGGGCAAGTGGGCACAGTATACGCTGTAAGCCTGACACACACGCTGGCAGGCAGGCAGGCAATTGCAATTAGATTACACACAAAAAAAGCAGCCCTAAAAAGGGCTTTTTGGGGTGCTGTCCTTACAGCAGAGATAAGATGAGTCCTTCAGGACTGTAGTGGACACTGAATACACTAGCCTAGCTATCGATTTCCCTATTAATCAGCAGCAGCTACACTGTCCCTCCTCTCCCTAAGAATGCAGCTTCCAAATGAATCTAAAATGGATGCTGTCCAGGAGGTAGGAGGGTCTGGGAGGGAGGGTCTGCTGCTGATTGGCTGGAATGTGCCTGCTGACTGTGAGGTACAGGGTCAAAATATTACTCAATGATGATGAATAGGGGCGGATCGAATATCGCATTTGTTCGCCCGCAGCGGCGAACGTGAACATGCTATGTTCGCCGCGAACTATTCACGACATCACTATTGTTAAGCAATAGTGCACTCAGTCGCGGTAGCATGCGGGGGGCAGGTGGTGGGGTGACACTGTGCCCTGGCAGGCAGGCTCTGAAATGCACACGTGTGAAGGAAACTGACTGCTATTATTTAACACAGTCAAAAAAGTGTTTTTTTTTTTTTTTAAATCTACACTACTGTTACACCAGATATGAGTTGCACTGGGGTGACACTGTGCCCTGGCAGGCAGGCTCTGAAACGCACGCGTGTGAAGGAAACTGACTGCTATTATTTAACACAGTCAAAAAAGTGTTTTTTTTTTTAAATCTACACTACTGTTATACCAGATATGAGTTGCACTGGGGTGACACTGTGCCCTGGCAGGCAGGCCCTGAAACGCACACGTGTGAAGGAAACTGACTGCTTTTATTTAACACAGTCAAAAACGTGTTGTTTTTTTTTAAATCTACACTACTGTTACACCAGATATGAGTTGCACTGGTTTGACACTGTGCCCTGGCTAGCAGGCACTGAAACGCACACGTGTGAAGGAAACTGACTGACTGCTATTATTTAACACAGTCAAAAAAGTGTTGTTTTTTTTAAATCTACACTACTGTTACACCAGATATGAGTTGCACTGGGGTGACATTGTGCACTGGCAGGCAGGCACTGAAACGCACACGTGTGAAGGAAACTGATTGCTATTATTTAACACTGTCAAAAAAGTGTTGCTTTTTTTAAATCTACACTACTGTTACACCAGATATGAGTTGCACTGGGGTGACACTGTGCCCTGGCGGGCAAGCCCTGAAACGCACACGTGTGAAGGAAACTGACTGCTATTATTTAACACAGTCAAAAAAGTGTTGTTTTTTTTAAATCTACACTACTGTTACACCAGATATGAGTTGCACTGGGGTGACACTGTGCCCTGGCAGGCAGGCACTGAAACGCACACGTGTGAAAGAAACTGACTGCTATTATTTAACACAGTCAAAAAAGTGTTGTTTTTTTAAATCTACACTACTGTTACACCAGATATGAGTTGCACTGGGGTGACACTGTGCCCTGGCAGGCAGGCCCTGAAACGTACATGTGTGAAGGAAACTGACTGCTATTATTTAACACAGTCAGAAAAGTGTTGTTTTTTTTTAAAATCTACACTACTGTTACACCAGATATGAGTTGCACTGGGGTGACACTGTGCCCTGGCAGGCATGCCCTGAAACGCACACGTGTGAAGGAAACTGACTGCTATTATTTAACACAGTAAAAAAAGTGTTGTTTTTTTTTTAAATCTACACTACTGTTACACCAGATATGAGTGGTGGCACTGGGCAAGTGGGCACAGTATACGCTGTAAGCCTGACACACACGCTGGCAGGCAGGCAATTGCAATTAGATTACACAGGAAGAAAAAAAAAAAGCAGCCCTAAAAAGGGCTTTTTGGGGTGCTGTCCTTACAGCAGAGATAAGATGAGTCCTTCAGGACTGTAGTGGACACTGAATACACTAGCCTAGCTATTGATTTCCCTATTAATCAGCAGCAGCTACACTGTCCCTCCTCTCCCTAAGAATGCAGCTTCCAAATGAATCTAAAATGGAAGCTGTCCAGGAGGTAGGAGGGTCTGGGAGGGAGGGTCTGCTGCTGATTGGCTGGAATGTGCCTGCTGACTGTGAGGTACAGGGTCAAAGTATTACTCAATGATGATGAATAGGGGGCGGATCGAACATCGCATTTGTTCGCCCGCAGCGGCGAACGTGAACATGCTATGTTCGCCGCGAACTATTCGCGACATCACTATTGTTAAGCAATAGTGCACTCAGTCGCGGTAGCATGCGGGGGGCAGGTGGTGGCGCAAATAGGTAGAGGGTTAGAGAGCTGTATGGGGGGGATCAGGGAGGTTGGCGCAAAGGAGGGATTCAGCACTGCAGAATCAATATATATATTAAAAAAATGCTTTCTATTTTAGTATTGGCAGACTTTCTGCCAGTACTTAAGATGGCGGTGACAATTATGAGGTGGGGGAGGGAAAAGAGCTGTTTGAGGGGGGTCAGGGAGGGATCAGGGGTGGGATGTGTCAGGGGGGATGATGATCTCTACACTAAAGCTAAAATTAACCCTACATGCTACCTAATTAACCCCTTAATGCCCCTGGGCATAATACAAGTGTGGTGCACAGCATTATTTAGCGGCCTTCTAATTGCCAAAAAGCAACGCCAAAGCCATATATGTCTGCTATTTCTAAACAAAGGGGATCCCAGAGAAGCATTTACAACCATGTGTGCCATAGTTGCACAAAGTGTTTGTAAATAATTTCAGTGAGAAACCTTAAGTTTGTGAAAAAGTTAACGATTTTTTTTAATTTGAACGCATTTGGCGGTGTATTGGTAGCATGAAATATAAAAAAATTAGCCTAGATCAATACTTTGGGTTGTCTACTACACTACACTAAGGGGAATATTTATCAAAGTGTCAACTATGTTGCATTCGCAGGCCTCAATACTTTTACCAAACATCGGCAAACATCGTGGCCACGGATCTGATTACAATCTCCTTAGTTATCAAAAAAGCCGTAAAAAAAACCTGCGTCAAGTACGGTGCGAAGAGCATCGGACTGGTGTTAACTAACAGTCATCGATGTCACGGCTACTCTTGCTTTTCCCAACTTTATTTATACCATTACATTACTATCCACGAACAAGCACATTTCTCTTTAGCACATTATTGTTTATAGTGTAAATGTATTTTTTTTCTTAGCAGGACTAATTACGAATATAGCAAGTAGCGACATATTTAGGGCAAAGTGGAGAGGGAATTATTAAAATTCTTTTTAATATTGGACATAAATATTTTAGTATATATACACACACACACACACACAAATATATATATATATATATATATATATATATATATATATATATATATATATGTGTGTGTGTGTGTTATGTCAGAAATCTTTTGCAAACATATTTACATGTCCTGAAGTTCCTTTTTATGTTCTAAACAATGTTGTCTGTCATATCTCTGTGTTTATTTATACCACTATATATATATATTGTAAATGTATTATTATTCTGAGCAGGAATAATTTTGAATATAACATGTAATCAGAGTATCATATGTATTTATTTGAAATATATGGATATTTTAAAGGGATAAGTAAAACTTTAAGTTGCACTAGTGGGAGCTAGCTGCTAATTGGTGACTGCACACATTTGTCTCTTGTGATTGGGCTAAATAGATGTGTTCAGCTAGCTGCCAGTAGTGCAATGCTGTTCCTTTAGCAAAGGATAACAAGAGAATGAAGCAAATTTGATAATAGAAGTACATTGGAAAGTTGCTTGAAATTGTATGTTCTATCCAAATCATGAAATAATATGTTGGGGTTTCCTGTCCCTTTAAAAGCTGGCCCAGTGGAGAAATAATGGTTTCTCCTGGGTTGGAAGGATGTCAGCAGTAAAGATGACCATCTTGCCCTGACTGCTTTATCTCTTCAGAACCCTACCCATAGGAGTTGTATATCCTGACATTGACAGAATTCAATAGGAAATTCTGGCCTTTATACGGTGAAAGAGGATGGCCAGAATAGCGGGGAAAACTATGACCAAACATAGAAGCCTGGGAGGGTTGGGAATACCTAACCTAACCGATTACTATAAGGCAGCCAGATTAGCCCAGGACGCTTAAATACTTAGAGCCAAAGAAGAAGCACTCTGGATACAACTAGAGGCAGACATAGGAAAAAATAACAGAATAGATTCAGTCATATGGGAACACAAACATAACACACGAGAGACGAAACAACATAACCCCATAACAAGCGACACTACACAGCACACTTGGTCAGAACTGGCACATAAAAAAGGGATGTGCCTTATGAGATCATTACTGAGGCCCATCAGATACCTAGTACATGAGGAAGCTTGGAGAGAAATCAGTAAATGGGAAAATAAGGGACTATATCGGGTGGCAGGCCTTTTGATACAGAATAAAGCCGTGACTTATACTCAATTAAAAGAAAAGGTGTCCCCTATCAAAGTACACTGGTATTTATACCTCCAACTGTCATCGGCCTTGCACATTAAAGACAATGTTTAGATGGTACCTAACACCCCTTAAAACTGTGCATTTATCACATAACAACTCGGGACTATGCTACAGGGGATGCGGAGAGCTAGGCACTTACAGACATATGATCTGGGACTGTACAAGGGTACAAGACTTATGGAAGTCACTTTCATCTCTACTTAGCTACCTCCTAGATGAACAGATACAGATCAGCATTTCACAAGCACTGCTACATGAACGAGATACAAAATACAATAGACCAATAAACATTTTTATGTACGGTAGTGAGAACATGCATTGCAAAATATTGGAAGGTGGGTACACCGAAATGGCAAGAAATTAAGTGCAAAATTCAGCATGTATATAATATGTATGATCAAGCAGCATGGTCGATGGGAACTAAAGATGTGAACGATGAAATATGGTTCTACTGGACCTATATGAACGGTTTAGACCACTCCAACTAAGACTATCAGCTATAGGTCAAAGACAGGGCGGGTTATAAACGAGTGGAGGGGTAAGGGACAGGGCAAAACAAGACTCCTAGGGTATTATACAACCACATAACCGATGAGACCACTCTCTGGCATCCAACTATTTAACATGTTAATTTGATTTTATATTTTTGTTCAATAATAATTATTAAAACTTTGTACAAGTTGTTATAATGTTTTTGTTCAACTATAGAGAAATCTGACCCCCCACATTCGGACTGCTTGTACGTAGAATTCATACAGACATGTGGAGTGAAGAAAGGAATGGATAAATCATCATAACCCTAGATGGTTCTTATGTTATGTACATTTAACAGACAAAGTCATGTATTGTTCCCATAAATATGTACAACTTGACTAGCAAAGATGTAATATGTATGTTTGTTTCTCTTTAATAAAAATTATTTAAACATAAAAGCTGGCCCAGATTCCTCTCTGCACCTGTCTAACCCCTCCTGATTGCAATCTATTTTTCAAAAACACCCCTTCACAGGTGTTATAAAATGGCCTGGCATATAAGATGACATTTCTTACTGAAAAAGAAATTCAAGAGAAGGAAGAAATACACTGAAAATAGCATGACAGTAAAGAGGTGATTTTAATGTATGCTGTATCTGAATCATGACAGTTTAAAGTTAGGTGGGCTATCCCTATGAGCTATCAGCTTAAGATTCTATTGAATCAAACATCAATTTGAATTTTAAAATCCTTGTCTAATATATTACACTGTGTGTCCTAATGTCATCATCAATGTTTATCTTTAATACTAATTTCACATATACATACTTTCAAAGTATAATACACAATGTAACAAATGGCACTTTCTGATGAGTGATCAATGACACAAGTATCGAGTAATTTGATTCATTAGTGAAAGTTTATAATGTATATTTGAATCAAATTGGCTGATGTCATAAATCATGTGATTATGCATATACCAATCAAAAGTGGTGGAAAATTCACTAGTGTGTGGGTTATTTAGGAGTTTGCGTCATAATTGGTGCAAAAAGTGTTGCGTCAAATATGGCGCGAAGTGGAGAGTGGGACTTGTATTACATGGCTTAAACGTGATGCACATAGATTTTTCCAAAAAATAAAAAGGAAGTTAGCTATATTATGTTGTGTATTTATTTCATTTTTATCTCTATATCTATTAGTGTGACAAATTTGGGGCAAAATTTTTCACCAAATATGTAGAAATAATATTGTCCCCTTGATTTGTAATGAGAGACAAAGTTGTAGCATAATCCATCAGTAGTAATGTATTTTTATCCCTATATCTACTAGTGCACCAAATGTGGAGCAATAATATTGTTTGATTTAGAAAGGGTATACAATTTTAATAAAGTTTCTAATTTACTTTTATTATGTTATATACTTCATTCTCTTGCAGCATCGAACATAAGCTTTCTGTGTTTTCAGACTCCCATTGAGTTCTATGGCATACGCGACCTGAAGGGTTGTGGATTAAAAACCAGGTACGCTGAGTCGGAAAAGACGTGAGCGTAACTGTAGAAATGTTGATAACTTTGTTAGAGCTTCAAATAGTGTTGAACAGGAGAGCAAATTAACACTAATCTGCTCGAATTCCACAGGTTGTCAACTTTCATCGGTGTGCGTCGGATTGAGATTGCAGGATTTTATTTTACGTCACAAATTTCAACATTTGCCCATCTTGACGCTTTGATAACTACGGCGGATCAATCTCGTGACAATTACAACGTGGAATTCCAGCGTATTTTCAGTTGACGCTTTAATAAATATCCCCCTAAAGCTAAAATTAACCCTACAAGCTCCCTAATTAAGCCCTTTACTGCTGGGCATAAGACACGTGTGGTGCGCAGCGGCATTTAGCGGTCTTCTAATTACCAAAAAGCAATACCAAAGCCATATATGTCTGCTATTTCTGAACAAAGGGGATCCCTGAGAAGCATTTACAACCATTTGTGCCATAATTGCACACACTGTTTGTAAATAATTTTAGAGAGAAACCTAACAATTGTGAAAAGTTAGTAAAAAAAGTTAACAATTTTTTTTTATTTGATCGTATTTGGCGGTGAAATGGTGGCAGGAAATATACCAAAATGGGCCTAGATTAATAATTTGGGTTGTCTACTAAACAAAAATATGTACATGTGTAGGGTTATTCCGGGATTACTAACAGATATCAGTGTTACAATGTAACTATGGCTAATTTTGGGGGGGAAAAATGGTTTTGAAATAGCAAAGTGCTACTTGTACTTATTGCCCTATAACTTGCAAAAAAAGCAAAGAAGATGTAAACATTGGGTATTTCTAAACTCAGGACAAAATTTAGAAACTATTTAGCATAGGAGTTTTTTTGGTGGTTGTAGATGTGTAACAGATTTACACAGTGTGGTTTTTTTTCCATTTTTTCATCATAATTTATAAAAAAAAAAGTTATAGTAAATTATATGATATGATGAAAATAATGGTATCTTTAGAAAGTCCATTTAATGGGGAGAAAACCGGTATATAATATGTGTGGGTACATTAAATGAGTAAGAGGGAAATTACAGCTAAACACAAACACCGCAAAAATGTAAAAATAGCCCTGGTCCTTAAGGGTAAGAAAATTGAAAAATGGTCTGGTCACTAAGGGGTTATGCATATTGGCATTTTCATGTTGTTTTTGTATTTTTTCGAAAGTTCAATTCTTGTTTTTAAACCACATTGTTTCTACTTTGTATGAATGAACCTGTAAACTGAGCTACTTCCATAATTACCCGTATGTGGGATATGATTGGAGGTGCCAGGTATATAGGTGTTGCTTCATCACTTAATTGTTATCCTATGGTTAAGCGCTGCATGGCACGAAACGTGTAAGGACACGCCCCCTTTCCTCGTGTTTGATACTTTTTTTATGCCGGAATAAAGTATGATCTTTTAACCCTGGTGTGTTGCCTTTTCTTCTTTACGTATTGTCTTTGATGTGGGAAACGCTCTACCTTGTCCTTTGGCTTGCACCTCGCTACTCGTATTGAATAGACCGATCGGTCTCGTGCTGCCTTTCAATAACTGTGATGTGAAGGAAGTTACCGATTTGGTGCATTGAACCTGGAGCTGTGCTACTCCCCTTCTTTATTGCTGCTCCTAAGCCTACCTAGATTTGCTTTTCAACAAAAGATACCAAAAGAATTAAGCAAATCCGATAACAGACAAATTGGAAAGTTGTTAAAAATTGCATGTTCTGTCTATAAATAATTAAAGTTTAATTTTGAGTTTACTATTCCTTAAATGCACATGCACAATTTGTCAAGATATCCATCTTTAACATAGATAAAACATTTTTTTTAAAAGTTCTGCATACAATTAATCTGCTAGATTACGAGTCTTGCGTTAGGGTTAAAAAGTGGTCCCAACGCTGCTTTTTAACGCCCGCTGGTATTACGAGTCTTGAAATGACAGGCTCACCGCTCACTTTTTTGGCCAGACTCGGAAATACCGCAAATCCACTTATGTCAGTTGCGTATCCTATATTTTCAATGGGACTGGCATAGCACCGATATTACGAGTCTAACCAAAAGTGAGCAGTAGACCCTCTCCTGTCAAGACTGATACCTCATTTAAAAGTCAGTAGTTAAGAGTTTTACACTACAACGCCGTAGCATAAAACTCTTAACTAATGTGCTTAAAAGTACACTAACACCCATAAACTACCTATTAACCCCTAAACCGAGGCCCCCCCCACATCGCAAACACTAAAATACATTTTTTAACCCCTAATCTGCCGAACCAGACATCGCCACCACTATAATAAATATATTAACCCCTAAACCACCACACTCCCGCATCACAAACACTAGTTAAATATTAGTCAGTCTATGAGTAAGCGCCACTAGGGGGCGTGAAACGCGTAAGACCTTTGTATGCTCTGTTCCCCTGCCTGTCAGTCTGCATTTTTTTAAGTCAGCTAAGAGCTGCTATAAAGATTTGTATTTTACCTTTTTCCGCCTGTGGGTCTGCATCTAAGTGCCTGCCACCTCCTCTCTTTAAATATTATTAACCCCTAATCTGCCTGCCCTAACATCACTGACACCTACCTACATTTATTAACCCCTAATCTGCCGCCCCAAAGTCGCTGCCACTGTAATAAAGTTATTAACCCCTAAACCTAAGTCTAACCCTAAACCTAACACCCCCTAACTGAAATATAATTTAAATAAATCTAATTAAAATTACTATCATTAACTACATTACACCTAATCTAATCCCCCAAATAAAATAAAAAAGCCTCCCAAAATAATAAAAAGCCCTACCCTATACTAAATTACAAATAGCCCTTAAAAGGGCCTTTTGCGGGGCATTGCCCCAAAGTAATCAGCTCTTTTACCTGTAAAAAAAAGTACAATACCCCCCCAACATTAAAACCAACCACCCAACCCTACTCTAAAACCCACCCAATCCCCCCTTAAAAAAACCTAACACTAACCCCTTGAAGATCACCCTACCTTGAGAAGTCTTCACCCAACTAGGCCAAAGTCCTCAAAGAAGCCAGACGAAGTGGTCCTCCAGACGGGCAGAAGTCTTCATCCAAGCCGGGAAGAAGAGGTCCTCCAGACGGGCAGAAGTCTTCATCCAGACGGCATCTTCTATCTTCATCCATCCGGCGCAGAGTGGCTCCATCTTCAAGACATCCGACGTGGAGCATCCTTTTCAAACGACATCCAACTGAAGAATGAAGGTTCCTTTAAATGACATCATCCAAGATGGCGTCCCTTCAATACCTATTGGCTGATAGAATTCTATCAGCCAATCGGAATTAAGGTAGAAAAAATCCTATTCTCTGATGCAATCAGCCAATAGGATTGAAGTTCAATCTTATTGTCTGATCCAATCAGCCAATAGGATTAAGCTGGCATTCTATTGGCTGATTGGATCAGCCAATAGAATGCAGGCTCAATCCTATTGGCTGATTTTCTACCTTAATTCCGATTGGCTGATAGAATTCTATCAGCCAATTGGAATTGAAGGGACGCCATCTTGGATGATGTCATTTAACCCCTTGAGTGCTAACGATGGCTCTGAGCCATCACAGAGTTTCCCACTCAGGTGCTAACAACGGCTCTAACCCCTTGAAGATCACCCTACCTTGAGAAGTCTTCACCCAACTAGGTCAAAGTCCTCAAAGAAGCCAGACGAAGTGGTCCTCCAGACGGGCAGAAGTCTTCATCCAAGCCTGGAAGAAGAGGTCCTCCAGATGAGCAGAAGTCTTCATCCAGACGGCATCTTCTATCTTCATCCATCCGGCGCAGAGTGGCTCCATCTTCAAGACATCCGACATGGAGCATCCTTTTCAAACGACATCCAACTGAAGAATGAAGGTTCCTTTAAATGACGTCATCCAAGATGGCGTCCCTTCAATACCTATTGGCTGATAGAATTCTATCAGCCAATCGGAATTAAGGTAGAAAAAATTCTATTCTCTGATGCAATCAGCCAATAGGATTGAAGTTCAATCTTATTGGCTGATCCAATCAGCCAATAGGATTGAGCTGGCATTCTATTGGCTGATTGGATCAGCCAATAGAATGCAGGCTCAATCCTATTGGCTGATTTTCTACCTTAATTCCGATTGGCTGATAGAATTCTATCAGCCAATTGGAATTGAAGGGACGCCATCTTGGATGATGTAATTTAACCCCTTGAGTGCTAACGATGGCTCTGAGCCGTCACAGAGTTTCCCACTCAGGTGCTAACAACGGCTCAGAGCCATCGCTAGCTCTCTCCCACATTGAGGGAGATCTGGGGGCTCCCACCCGCTCCTACCCCGGTGATCGGACCTGCATAGTGACAGGCATTGCCGGGGCTTCACATTTTGCGCAGTGACGTCACACGCAATGACATGATGACGTCACTGCACAACTTTATTAACAAGTGACAATACAAAGTATAGGGAAAGAGGGCATGCTGCTTGGACGCCTGTATCTCAGGCATCTAAGCAGCTACAGACCCACAAGACCCACCATTGGAAAGGTATCGCCTAACCTTCCCAATATTGTAAGTCTTGGGGATCTAAAAAAAAATATATAAAAGTTAAAAAAAATTGTTTTAAAAAATTAAAATAAAAAAAAATCTTCAATCACCTTAGCACCCAGGTGGGAAAGTGCTTAGCACTCAAAGGGTTAAAGGAACCTTCATTCTTTAGTTGGACGTTGTTTGAAGAGGATGCTCCATGTCAGATATCTTGAAGATGGAGCCGCTCCGTGCCGGATGGATGAAGATAGAAGATGCTGCCTGGATGAAGACTTCTGCCCGTATGGAGGACCTCTTCTTCCCGGGCTTGGATGAAGACTTCTGCCCATCTTTGGCCCGGTTGGGTGAAGACTTCTCAAGGTAGGGTGATCTTCAAGGGGTTAGTGTTAGGTTTTATTAAGGGGGTATTGGGTGGGTTTTAGAGTAGCGTTGGGTGTGTGGGTGGTGGGTTTTAATGTTGGGGGGTATTGTACTTTTTTACAGGTAAAAGAGCTGATTACTTTGGGGCAATGCCCCGCAAAAGGCCCTTTTAAGGGCTATTTGAATTTAGTATAGGGTAGGGCTTTTTATTATTTTGGGGGGCTTTTTTATTTTATTAGGGGGATTAGATTAGGTGTAATTAGTTTAAAAAACTTTATTTTTTTATGTAATTATTTTATTATTTTCTGTAATTTAGTGTTTGTTTTTTTCCGTACTTTAGATAATTGTATTTAATTGTATTTAATTGTATTTAGTTTAGGGAATTAATTTAACTATAGTGTAGTGTTAGGTGTAATTGCAACTTAGGTTAGGTTTTATTTTACAGGTAAATTTGTCTTCATTTTAACTAGGTAGCTATTAAATCGTTAAGAACTATTTAATAACTATTCTACCTAGTTAAAATAAATACAAAGTTGCCTGTAAAATAAAAATAAACCCTAAGCTAGCTGCAATGTAACTATTAGTTATATTGTAGCTATCTTAGGGTTTATTTTATAGGTAAGTATTTAGTTTTAAATAGGAATAATTTAGTTAATGATAGTCATTTTATTTAGATTTATTTAAATTATATTTAAGTTGGGGGGTAGGGTTAGACTTAGTTTTAGGGGTTAATAACTTTAATATAGTGGCGGCGACTTTGGGGGCGGCAGATTAGGGGTTAATAAATGTAGTTTGGTTGCAGCGACATTGGGGGCGGCAGATTAGGGGTTAATAAATATAATGTAGGTGTCGGTGATGTTGGGGGCAGCAGATTAGGGGTTCATAAGTATATTGTAGGTGGCGGCGGTATCCGGAGCAGAAGATTAGTGGTTAATAATATAATGTAGGTGTCGGCGATGCCGGGGGCGGCAGATTAGGGGTTAATAAGTGTAAGATTAGGGGTGTTTAGACTCGGGTTCATGTTAGGGTGTTAGATGTAGACATAACATTTATTTCCCCATAGGAATCAATGGGGCTGCGTTAGGGTCTTTACGCTGCTTTTTGCAGGTGTCAGCCGGCTCAGCCCCATTGATCCCTATGGGGAAATCATGCACAAGCACATTTTACCAGCTCACAGCTGGTATTGAGGTGAGATGTTGAGCTACATTTTGCTCTCTGCTCACTTTTCTGCGGCTAACGGTTTTTCTAAAAACCAGTAATACCAGCGCTGTCTGTAGGTGAGTGGTGTGGGAAAAATGCTTGTTAGCACCGCACAGCCTTACTGACATAACTCGTAATGTAGCCGAATGTTTCCTTGTTTGTTATGGTTTAAAAACATACGGCCAGATTATGAGTTTAGCGCTAGGAGCAATGCGGTGCTAACGAGCAGTTTTTTCTCACCGCTCACTTACCTGCAGCGCTGATATTACGGGTTTTTACAAACCCGGCATTAAAAGGCAAGGAGTGAGCGTTGAGCAAAATTGTGCTCCATACCGTACTTCAATACCAGCGCTGTTTAAATCAGCGGTGAGCTGGTTGTACGTGCTTGTGGACGATTTTCCCATAGGAATCAATGGGGAGAGCCGGCTGAGAAAAAGTCTAACACCTGCAAAAAAAGCAGCGTAAAACTCAGTAACGCAGCCCCATTGATTCCTATGGGGAAATAAAAGTTATGTTTACACCTAACACCCTAACATGAACCCCGAGTCTAAAACACCCCTAATCTTTCACTTATTAACCCCTAATCCGCCGCCCGAACATAGCCGACACCTACATTATATTTATTAACCCCTAATCTACCGCTCTGGACATCGCCGCCACCTACATTATACTTATTAACCCCTAATCTGCTGCCCCCAACATCACTGACACCTACATTATATTTATTAACCCCTAATCTCCCTCCCCCAATGTCGCCGCAACCTACCTACATTTATTAACCCCTAATCTGCCACCCCCAACGTCGCCGCCACTATAATAAACAGATTAATCCCTAAACCACCACACTCCCGCCTCACAACCACCATTTAAATATTATTAACCCCTAATCTACCATCCTTAACATCGCCACCACCTACCTACATTTATTAACCCCTAATCTGTCGCCCCCAACATCGCCACCACTATACTGAATGTATTAACCCCTAAACCTAAGTCTAACCCTAACCCTAACACCCCCTAACTTAAATATAATTACAATAAATCTAAATAAATATTATTACCTAAATAATTCCTATTTAAAACTAAATACTTACCTGTAAAATAAACCCTAAGCTAGCTACAATATAACTAATAGTTACATTGTATCTATCTTAGGGTTTATTTTTATTTTACAGGCAAGTTTGTATTTATTTTAACTAGGTAGAATGGTTATTAAATAGTTATTAACTATTTATTAACTACCTAGCTAAAATAAATACAAATTTACATGTAAAATAAAACCTAACCTAAGTTACACTAACACCTAACACTACACTACAATTAAATAAATGACCTAAATTAAATTCAATTAAATAAATTAAATACAATTAGCTAAAGTACAAAAAAAACCCACTAAATTACAGAAAATAAAAAACAAATTACAGATCTTTAAACTAATTACACCTAATCTAATAGCCCTATTAAAATAAAAAAGCCCCCCCAAAATAAAAAAAAAACCCTAGCGTAAACTAAACTATCAATAGCCCTTAAAAGGGCCTTTTGCGGTGCATTGCCCCAAAGTAAGCAGCTCTTTTACCTGTAAAAAAAATACAAACAACCCCCCCAACAGTAAAACCCACCACCCACACAACCAACCCCCCAAATAAAATACTAACTAAAAAAACCTAAGCTCCCCATTGCCCTGAAAAGGGCATTTGGATGGGCATTGCCCTTAAAAGGGCATTTAGCTCTATTGCAGCCCAAATCCCTAACCTAAAAAATAAACCCACCCAATACACCCTTAAAAAAAACTAACACTAACCCCCTGAAGATCGACTTACATTTCTGAAGACCGGACATCCATCCTCAAGGAAGCGGCAGAAGTCTTCATCCAACCGGGCCAAAGTCCTCAACGAAGCCCGGGAGAAGTCTTCATCCAAGCCGGGTGAAGTAGTCCTCCAGACGGGCAGAAGTCTTCATCCAGACGGCATCTTCTATCTTCATCCAGTCGGCGCGGAGCGGGTCCATCTTCAAGACATCTGACGCGGAGCATCCTCTTCATCCGGATTCTTCTTACTGAATGACGGTTCCTTTAAATGACGTCATCCAAGATGGCGTCCCTTAGATTCCGATTGGCTGATAGAATTCTATCAGCCAATCGGAATTAAGGTAGAAAAAATCTAGAATGCGAGCTCAATCCTATTGTCTGATTGGATCAGCCAATAGGATTGAACTTCAATCCTATTGGCTGATTGCATTGATTCTACCTTAATTCCGATTGGCTGGATGAAAAGGATGCTCCGCGTCGGATGTCTTGAAGATGGACCAGCTCCGCGTCAGATGGATGAAGATAGAAGATGCCGTCTGGATGAAGACTTCTGCCCGTCTGGAGGACCACTTCGCCCGGCTCACTGGTTGTTGGACTTTTCAAAAACAAATCCCAGATATTTGAACCTGTTTTATTTTAAGAATGAGAAAATCTTTATTGAGTATGTATTAGCTCACAGAAATGGTATCATCAGTGGAACTAGACGTGCCCAGCCTGATGTATAGAAATAAATGGTGCACTCAGTCACTGAGCTGTCCAATGATGGGCTAAGTCATGTACTAAACCCAGATTAACAGTGATGTCTATGAGGAGCCAAGCCCTACTCCCCTACCTCACCAGGGAAGAGAAGGGCATTGCATTAAAAGCACAGTAGAAGAAAGCATACATCAGCATGACAAATTAAAGTAAAAATACACAATACAATTCTAATATACATACCTTAGTCCTGGTGTTGACCTTTATTATAAATAAATGCTCATTAAACTTTAGCCAAACTCATAACTGATGAATATAACAAGTATAACTTTATTTGTTACATTTATAGGTTAATAATGATGGTGTATTGTACAATTCTTACCGTACAACTTACTGTATATTATGTCACACAGTGGCTGCATGTGGTCATTTACAAAAAAACAAACGTGTACTTAAAAAAGCTTTATTACTATACATAAAAAGTGAACTTTACTGGAGAACAAAGCATTTTGTATTGTCACCATTCTTCTCTCTGGCAAAGTGTTATATCCTCACATAGAATATGTTAGAGGTTTTGGCTCTGTATAATTTGTTGTTCCCTAATAATTTAATAGTTAAATTTATTTATACACAAGGATCTTTGTTATCTTCAGAAAGATTCCCTGCTTTGTGTGTTACACACAATTATACATGCAAGTAAGGAGTGATGCCGCATAGAATGAGGTTAGGAATGCATAGCCCATAGAAGGATCAGATGACTAGGAGCCATTGCCTAAATAAGAGACACTTCTTGAGAGGTAAGAGTTGATGAGTCGCAGCTTATACTTACAGTTGAAGTTTAGGTAGCTTCAAAAACCTAATAACTATCAGGAAATGTATCTGGCATACACATATGCACCTTTATAACAACTTAAAGGACCACTCAACACAGTAGAATAGCATAATCAATACATGCATAATAAATAGACAATGCAAAAGCGCTTAGTTTGAATTTTACATGAGTAGATTTTTTTCTGACAAATTTCAAAGTTAGTTTTATTTTTCTTCCCACTGCATCATGTGACAGCCATCAGCCAATCAGAAAAAGCCTATACCTATATTCTGTGAATTATGCACATGCTCAGTAGGAGCTGTTGTCTCAGAAATGTGCATATAAAAAGATTCTAAACATTTACGGCTAGATTTAGAGTTTGGCGGCCAAAGGGGTGCGTTAGCTACGCATGCTTTTTTTCCCCCGCACCTTTTAAATACCGCTGGTATTTAGAGTTCACAGAATGGCTGGGTTTTCAGTGCGTTAGGCTCCAAAAAGGGAGCGTAGAGCATAATTTAACGCCACTGCAACTCTAAATTCCAGTGGTGCTTACGGACGCGGCCAGCTTCAAAAACGTGCTCGTGCACGATTCCCCCATAGAAAACAATGGGGCTGTTTGAGCTGAAAAAAAACCTAACACCTGCAAAAAAGCCGCGTTCAGCTCCTAACGCAGCCCCATTGTTTCCTATGGGGAAACACTTCCTACGTCTGCACCTAACACTCTAACATGTACCCCGAGTCTAAACACCCCTAACCTTACACTTATTAACCCCTAATCTGCCACTCCCGCTATCGCTGACACCTGCATATTATTTTTAACCCCTAATCTGCCGCTCCGTACACCCCCGCCACCTACATTATCCCTATGTACCCCTAATCTGCTGCCCTAACATCGCCGACCCCTATATTATATTTATTAACCCCTAATCTGCCGCACCCAACGTCGCCTCCACCTAACTACACTTATTAAACCCTAATCTGCCGACCGGACCTGAGCGCTACTATAATAAATGTATTAACCCCTAATCCGCCTCACTACCGCCTCAATAACCCTATAATAAATAGTATTAACCCCTAATCTGCCCTCCCTAACATTGCCGACACCTAACTTCAAGTATTAACCCCTAATCTGCCGACAGGAGCTCACCGCTACTCTAATAAATTTATTAACCCCTAAAGCTAAGTCTAACTTTAACCCTAACACCCCCTAAATTAAATATAATTTAAATCTAACGAAATAAATTAACTCTTATTAAATAAATTATTCCTATTTAAAGCTAAATACTTACCTGTAAAATAAACCCTAATATAGCTACAATATAAATTATAATTATATTGTAACTATTTTAGGATTAATATTTATTTTACAGGCAATTTTGTAATTATTTTAACCAGGTACAATAGCTATTAAATAGTTAATAACTATTTAATAGTTACCTAGTTAAAATAATTACAAAATTACCTGTAAAATAAATCTTAACCTAAGTTACAATTAAACCTAACACTACACTATCAATAAATTAATTAAATAAAATACCTACAATTATCTACAATAAAACCTAACACTACACTATCAATAAATAAATTAAATACAATTCCTACAAATAAATACAATTAAATAAACTAACTAAAGTACAAAAAATAAAAAAGAACTAAGTTACAAAAAATAAAAAAATATTTACAAACATTATAAAAAAATTACAACAATTTTAAACTAATTACACCTACTCTAAGCCCCCTAATAAAATAACAAATACCACCAAAATAAAAAAAATGCCCTACCCTATTCTAAATTACAAAAGTTCAAAGCTCTTTTACCTTACCAGCCCTTAAAAGGGCCCTTTGCGGGGCATGCCCCAAAGAATTCAGCTCTTTTGCCTCTAAAAAAAAAAATACAATACCCCCCCAACATTACAACCCACCACCCACATACCCCTAATCTAACCCAAACCCCCCTTAAATAAACCTAACACTAAGCCCCTGAAGATCTCCCTACCTTGTCTTCACCATGCCAGGTTCACCGATCGGTCCAGAAGAGGGTCCGAAGTCTTGATCCAAGCCCAAGCGGGGGGCTGAAGAGTGACGTCCATCCTCGGGCTGAAGTCTGGATCCAAGCGGCGGCTGAAGAAATCCATCATCGGGCTGAAGTCTTGATCCAAGCGGGCGCTGAAGAAGTCCATCATCGGGATGAAGTCTTCTATGAAGCAGCATCTTCAATCTTCTTTCTTCCGGAGCCATCATCTTCCAGCCGACGCGGAACATCCTCTTCTACCGACGCCTACTCGCCGAATGACGGTTCCTTTAAATGACGTCATCCAAGATGACGTCCGTCGAATTCCGATTGGCTGATAGGATTCCATCAGCCAATCAGAATTTTCCTACCTTAATTCCGATTGGCTGATAGAACCCTATCAGCCAATCGGAATTCGACGGACGCCATCTTGGATGACGTCATTTAAAGGAACCGTCATTTGGCGAGTAGGTGTCGGTAGAAGAGGTTGTTCCACGTTGGCTGGAAGATGATGGCTCCGGAAGAAAGAAGATTGAAGATGCTGCTTCATAGAAGACTTCATCCCGATGATGGACTTCTTCAGCGCCCGCTTGGATCAAGACTTCAGCCCGATGATGGATTTCTTCAGCCGCCGCTTGGATCCAGACTTCAGCCCGAGGATGGACGTCACTCTTCAGCCCCCCGCTTGGGCTTGGATCAAGACTTCGGACCCTCTTCTGGACCGATTGGTGAACCTGGCATGGTGAAGACAAGGTAGGGAGATCTTCAGGGGCTTAGTGTTAGGTTTATTTAAGGGGGGTTTGGGTTAGATTAGGGGTATGTGGGTGGTGGGTTGTAAATGTTGGGGGGGGTATTGTATGTTTTTTTTTTACAGGCAAAAGAGCTGAATTCTTTGGGGCATGCCCCGCAAAGGGCCCTTTTAAGGGCTGGTAAGGTAAAAGAGCTTTGAACTTTTGTAATTTAGAATAGGGTAGGGCATTTTGTTATTTTGGGGGTCTTTGTTATTTTATTAGGGGGCTTAGAGAATATTTTTTTATTTTTTGTAATTTAGTTCTTTTTTATTTTTTGTACTTTAGTTAGTTTATTTAATTGTATTTATTTGTAGGTATTGTATTTAATTAATTTATTGATAGTGTAGTGTTAGGTTTAATTGTAGATAATTGTAGGTATTTTATTTAATTAATTTATTGATAGTGTAGTGTTAGGTTTAATTGTAACTTAGGTTAGGATTTATTTTACAGGTAATTTTGTAATTATTTTAACTAGGTAACTATTAAATAGTTATTAACTATTTAATAGCTATTGTACCTGGTTAAAATAAATACAAAGTTGCCTGTAAAATAAATATTAATCCTAAAATAGCTACAATATAATTATAATTTATATTGTAGCTATATTAGGGTTTATTTTACAGGTAAGTATTTAGCTTTAAATAGGAATAAGTTATTTAATAAGAGTTAATTTATTTCGTTAGAATAAAATTATATTTAACTTAGGGGGGTGTTAAGGTTAGGGTTAGAATTAGCTTTAGGGGTTAAAAAATGTATTAGAGTAGCGGTGAGCTCCGATCGGCAGATTAGGGGTTAATACTTGAAGTTAGGTGTCGGCAATGTTAGGGAGGGCAGATTAGGGGTTAATACTATTTATTATAGGGTTATTGAGGCGGGAGTGAGGCGGATTAGGGGTTAATAACTTTATTATAATAGCGGCGTGGTCCGGTCGGCAGATTAGGGGTTAATAAGTGTAGGTAGGTAGCGGCGACGTTGGGGGCGGCATATTAGGGGTTAATAAATATAATATAGGGGTCGGCGGTGTTAGGGGCAGCAGATTAGGGGTTCATAGGGATAACGTAGGTGGCAGCGGCGTGCGGTCGGCAGATTAGGGGTTAAAAAAATTTAATAGAGTGTCGGCGATGTGGGGGGACCTCGGTTTAGGGGTACATAGGTAGTTTATGGGTGTTAGTGTACTTTAGAGCACAGTAGTTAAGAGCATTATAAACCGGCGTTAGCCCAGAAAGCTCTTAACTACTGACTTTTTTCTGCGGCTGGAGTTTTGTCGTTAGATTTCTAACGCTCACTTCAGCCACGACTCTAAATACCGGCGTTAGAAAGATCCCATTGAAAAGATAGGATACGCAATTGACGTAAGGGGGTCTGCGGTATGGAAAATTCGCGGCTGGAAAGTGAGCGTTAGACCCTTTCCTGACTGACTCCAAATACCAGAGGGCGGTAAAAACCAGCGTTAGGACCTTCTAACGCTGGTTTTGACGGCTACCGCCCAACTCTAAATCTAGGCCTTAGATAATAGATGTGAATTTGAGAGTTTAAAATTGTATACTATCTGAATAATGAAAGTTTAATTTCAACTTTAGTGGTCCTTTGACTGCTATTTTTATTGGATGTATTTTTAATGATTGTCATGGCTTCTGTTATAGAGAATACTAAGGCATTTAGTATATATACATTTTTTGTTTTATTGTCCTTTTCAATTTTTTTTGGCAATCAGTTACCTCACCAATGTTATTAATATTAAAATTGGAATACTAAATTATATTACTAAGTCTTATTTCACATGAATGTTTTTTTGTTTTTACATAATGATATTTCAGCTTCTAAGGTGTTTACAAAACGTTTTTAATCTGAATAATAATATTTCTATGATTTGGTAGATTACTATAATGTCCCTGTAAGTTTCAATAAAACATTAAACTTAACTTGATTAAAGCCCAATATAATAATTTGTTATTAATAATTTTATAATGATTCTTTCATTCTCACAAATTGATTAAGCACACTAAGACAATGGGGTAGATTTATCAAGCAGGGATGCTGCAATCTACCCCTGAAGTTTCCGGCTCGCCGGAAACTTAAGTTAAGAAGCCGCAGTCGTAAGACAGATGCTCCTTAACTTATCCGCCACCTCTGAAGTGGTGGACAGCAATCAGCCTGATCAGATACGATCAGGATGATTGACACCTCCTGTTAGCGGTCGATTGGCCACGAATGTGCAGGGGGCGGCATTGCACAAACATTTCACCAGAAATGCTTGTGCAATGTTAAATGCTGACAGCATATGCTGTTGGCATTTATCGATGTCAGGGAGACATGATTCGCCACATGAATCTTGTCCGTCCGCCTCTTGATAATTCGGCCCGATATGTTTTCTTGCACAATTACCATGGGCTGCTTGGCATTTTATGTGTTTATATGTGTATATATGTCTGTAAATACATAAATACACATATAAACACATAAATACATCTGTACACACATATAGACATGTATTTGTATGTATCTATAGGTTAAAGCCCTTTGCCTGCCTTTTTTTTCTAACACCTGAGACCTTGTACTTGTAATGTATTTTTTATGAGTTTTGTTGCATTTATTTTGTTTCACAAAACATTTAACCAGAGCTCTGTGATATTGTTTACTTTCAACTTGTAATACGAGCAGTAAAGCCGACAAACACCAATGATTATTTCCTTATCGCTCGCGCGTAACTTTTAGCACTCCACTCGTAATCTGGCCAATAATTGCAAAGTTTCTCTATTTTTAATGTAGTGAATATACAGCCATTTTGATTTTTTTAACTGGTTTTATACATATTTTCTGATTTAATAAAAAATAAAAAAATAAAAACAGGAAGGGTTTGTGTCTGTTTAAACATTATCTGAGAATATTCCATCTGAAGAGAAAGTAGAGACCACCTATAGAAAATAAGTTTGTTTCTAATAGATTTGCGCACTCACAAAAATGTTACTTAAATTACAAAATAGGACACAACCTGCAATTCATTGTATAACGTGAAATGAGCATGCACAAAAAAGTACAACACAAAAAAATCATAAAAAGATCAAAGCTTTGCTGTTTGAAAGTGACAAATGTATTTTGAAGCTGTAAAGCCTGTTGAACAGTCCAAACGCCCTGAGTAAACCAAGCAATTTAAGCCAATTTTCATGTTGCTGTATGATAAAGCACTGTAATGTTTTGCTTTTTTTCTGGGGCTAAAGGGAACAAACTAAAACTTTCATGCGTTACATTAGTAGTGCCCCACATCCATTTCAAACCAAAATATAAATAATACATTTCAGTCAATAATCCTACCAACTTCCACTTTGTAAGTAAATATTTAATAAACCATAATATCACATTAATGTCTGTCTGCTTGTTTATTTCATGCTTTGCAATGCTTAAAAAATAAAATATTCATTTTAAAGGTAGACTGCCGCTAGTAATAATAGTTATGTAAGTCTGGGGGGTTGTTTGCAATTTATATATATAGCAAATATAAATTTGTACCTTGAAATTGTAGTTTTCACATTAAATATATTTATTTCCACTTACTCATGTTTTCTCCTATTGTGGCGAGCCAAACATTTTTATACACTCCGTGCGCCACCGTTGGCAGAATGGGCAGCCAAGTTAGTTTAATTGAGCCTATAATATTTACAAAACATTTTAAATCCATTTATAACAAAAAAAAATCTCTAATGTTTAGAATTCATTGTAGCTATATTCACCCAAAGGTACATGTTTGTTCAAGAATAAATGAATAAATAAATGATTTCCATATATATTTCTAGTTTGGCCATATACAGTTTAAATTATTCTCTCTAAAATTCACATTAATATTGATGCATTTAATTCACATTAAAATATATTTTGACCAACAATGTTGATAATCTGGTGGCAAAGTTGGCTGAAATTGGGATAATAAGCTTTGGGTTCTGAACCTCAAAATCTAATATGTTAGAACTCCAAATTGTTTTACATTTCCAAGGTTAGTATTAATAAACCATAATTAAACATTTTACTTAAAATCCTATTTTATTGTCAGAATCTCCCACTCTCTATAAGAGAAAAAAATATTTCAACATTTTTTATACAGAATGCAATCATTTTTTTTGGAAAGGGAAGAAAACATAGATCTCCCTAAACATTAGATGCAGAAAAAGGAATGTGAAGGATTAGGGTTTCCAAATATTAAACATTACAATTGGGCCTTCATGGTTAAGATTGCAAGTGATTGGATTACCAAGAAGAATTTAGTATCAACATCCAGACTGAGGAGAACTTGGAAACACCTTATTCTCTCAGTGCCCTACTTCATTTAGCTGTAAAGGTTATCCTTCAAAAACTCCAAAAGAGGAAGACAATTGTAAATATAATTCTAGCATGGAATAAATCCTGTAAAGAACTGCAAATCAATAACAGACAGTCACAATATCTCACTATTTGTGGGAACCCACATTATATTCTCAGATACTTTTAAAAAATGGAAACAAAAAGGCCTGGTTTCACTGGTTCAAATAGAAGACACAGATCTAAAAATGGCCAAAACATTTAATGCCCTAGCTCAGGAAAGTTCACTTCCCTTGAAGGAATTCCTTGCATAACTCCAAATCAGGCACTGTTAAGAGACCATAATTAAAAATGATGTCAAGGATTGGTTTTTGGGAGTGATTGACTCAGGACTGCAGCTAATGCTAGCTGGCATTAGCGCAGTATCCATTTGGTATAATTTAGTAGTCCAAAATTTCAAAAAAAGACAGGAATATCTAAAGAAAATATATCAGAAATGGTGGATAGATTTCAGTGAGATTACAGTAACTGATATTGTGGAAAGTGTTAAGTTAGTACAGAGAACTACTATTTCAAATGGGTGGCGAGAATCACACACTTGAGTCCTACACAGAGCTTATTTGACACCACTCGACATGGCTAGATAGAATGTTAAAGACACAATGAAATGTTCTAGGTGTAGCCTAAGAAATGCCAGCTTAATACATTGTTTATAGGAGTGCCCCAAAATATTATTGGCTAAAAAGGTTCTTAGAGATAAAGATCTCCCTGAATAAGAAACAGATAATATTACTCTATAATAAAACATATGCCCTTGAAAATAGTGAGTTGATTAATACAGCTATTCTTTTAGGCAGAAATATGATTCTGAAAACATGGAAATACAGTTTTAGTCCTAGCATAAAAGCTTTCATTAAAAAACATGCTCCTTCAACTAAATATTGAACAATTTGAGATAGATAAAATTCATGTGAAAGGAGTCAGGAATTTCTTCAGGAAATGGCAAAAAGTCATCCTATCCTTCACAGACAGAGTTCAAAGACAAATTACAGCTCCCTTCAGGAGGTTTGAGTTCTTCTACATGTCGATTTTTGGTGGCAATACATATAACCAGTACCTCCTATGATTGATTCAGGGATATCCGCCGTGATACTTTACTCGTTGGATTCAACTCACATTGCATTCAAAATGCTAGCGGCATATTCCCCTCAGCCAAACACTGTCCGTCTGGAGTGTTCACTGGTCCTACATCCCCTCTTGCAATGTAAAAACTACACGCATTTCTCCCGCGCTATACTGGGCTTCTTCCAGGTTCATTGTGTCATTCGTTCACAAACTGGACATCTCTACCCAGAGTAAGACACACGCTCCGGTATAAGAAGTATAAGCCGGCACAGAGGCTCCAAAAATAGTTTTTGTGCTTAATATGAGGTAACTGCTGATAACTTTAGTGGCACTATATATTTGTGATTTGTATAAATGTAAGAGATGGATAATAAGTGTATTGGTTTGTATGTAAGAGCATGGACACTGGATTGTTTTGAAGTTTGTTTTGTGAATTCTCAACATATAACCAAAGCAATTATACCAGAATGCATATAAAAACCCATGAAATAACAATAAGAGTCAGCACACACATTCTTATTAGACAGAAAGAAAAAAAGCTACATGGAATCCACACGTGTATGCTCAACTAAAGTCCCATCAACCCACCAAAAAGAGCACCAAAAGCTTAGGGTCTGATGATCTAAAGCTCTCCGCTCAGACGAGATGATCTAAGTACGGTGAGGTCCCTAAAAGAAGAGTAAAAACTAAAATGTTATCTTGAAAAATATTTATCTCACTATGATAAGTTCTGTATGTGAAATAGAGACTCCTACTTTAGAATATAAAGTCTAAAGAAATCAGAAAGATTTTGAGTGATTTCTCTCCATGCTGGTGAGCTTTTGATCATCAGTTCCTAAGTGTAGCTTAAAGGGACAGTCAACACCAAAAATGTTATTGTTTAAAAAGATAGATAATCCCTTTATTTCCCATTACTCAGTTTTGCATAACTAACACTGTTATATTGATATGATTTTTACCTCTGTGATTACCTTGCATCTAAGTCTCTGCAGACTGCTCCCTTATTTTAGTTATTTTAACATACTTGCATTTTAGCCAATCAGTGCTGACTCCTAGGTAACTCCTAAGGCATGAGCACAATTTTATCTATATGATACACATAAACTAATGCCCTCTAGCTGAGAAAAACTGTCAAAATGCACTGAGATTAGAGGCGGCCTTCAAGGAGTTAGCATATGAGCCTACCTAGGTTTAGCTTTCAACAAAGAATACCAAAAGAACAAAGCTAATTTGATGCTAAAAGTAAAATGGAAAGTTGTTTAAAATTGCATGCCCTATCTGAATCATGACTAGACTGTCCCTTTAATCACCCTAATTGCAGAAATCACATGTCCCCTATAAAAACCAGCAGTGTGATTTAGCCTCCTATCATCTTAATCATCTTTATCATCAGGCAGACAAGGCTAATCAAATGCCTGCTGTGTATGTCTTAACCTACTTATCAAAAAATTATGTTTGCCGCATTATTTGCAAAATTTAACATGTATCACTTAATATTTTTGCTTGCAGTATTGTACGATAGATATTGGACTTGTTTTAAAATGCTATACATGCACTTTGTTGTTGTTTTTTTTCCATATATAATTGAGCACCCTGATTTATGTTCTGTTTGATCAATATCCTTGCTCTTTCTTTGTGTCCCAGCTGACAGGCTTTTGGTGCCTCTGTTTTGGCAGGTTACAAGGCAAATGAAGTTTGGTTAAAGTAAAGATACTGGGGTCAATTTACCAAGCTCCATATACGGAGCTTCATGCTCCGTGAAGGCTCGCCGGAAACAGAAGCTATGAAGCAGCGGTCATAGCTGCTTCATAACCTGTCTGCCTGCTCTGAGACTGTGGACAGAAATCAACTGATCGAATACGATCGGGTTGATTGACACCCCCTGCTAGCGGCCGATTGGTTGCGAATCTGCAGGGGGCGGCATTGCAACAGCAGTTCACAAGAATTGCTGGTGCAATGATAAATGCCGACAGCGTATGCTGTCGGCATTTAGCGATGTGTGGCAGACATGATACATTACATTGTATCATGTCTGTCCGCACTTTAATAAATATACCCCTATGAATATAAGGATAGAAGGAGGCACTCACTGGACTTTTAATAAGTGAATTTAATCCTTAAAGCGTGACGTTTCCCCTATGAATTTACATATAATGTATGTGTGCATGAGTGTGCACATGCATATCTGGGTGTGCATGGGTGTGTCTTCTAAGCATGATTTTCCTGTGAGAACTGGATGGCTTTGTGAATTTAAAGGGACATGAAACCCAGATTTTTTCTTTCATGATGTAGAAAGAGCATGCAATTTTAAACAACTTTTGGATTTACTTCTATTATCTAATTTGCTTCATTCTTTTGATATCATTTGCTGGAAAGCATATCTAGATAGGCTCAGTAGCTGCTGATTGGTGGATGCACATAGATGCTTTGTGTGATTGGCTCACTTATGTGCATTGCTATTTCTTCAACAAAGGATATCTAAAGAATGAAGCAAATTAGAAAATAGAAGTAAATTGGAATGTTGTTTAAAATTGTATTCTCTATCTGAATAATGAAAGAAAAATTGGGGGTTAAATGTCCCTTTAAGTATATTTTCATAAAAATGTTCTTTATAGTTTACATTTAGATTAGGGTTGACAAATCTGTGGGTTTAGAGTCTGTCACTAAGGTTTTTTCTATCCTTTTTCTATAGCTTTTACAGTATTTACAGTATATAATAAAACAATAAAATGAAACCATGTGTATTTGTACCAAATATGAGTGTTATATACAGTTAAATTAAATACTAACTAATATATGCTCGGCTAGATTACGAGTTATGCGTGCTATAGGGTAATTAACGAACGCAAGAAAAGTTGCGCTATTTAACCCCCCTATAGCGCAGCCATTACAAGTTTTTCAAAACCCAGCTTGTGCGTGCGATATGGGGTTTTTAAGCTCCATACCGCACACAAAACAAGCGCTGTGCACGCTTTTCCCATAGACCTGCGATTGCTGAAAGGAAAGCTCCATAACACAACCCCAAGTCTATGGGGAAAAGAAAAGTTATGTTTAAACCTAACACCCTAACATAAACCCTAAGTCTAAACACCCCTAATCTGCTGCCCCCGACATCGCCGGCACCTACATAATGTTATTAACCCCTAATCTGCTGCTCCCGATATCGCTGCCACCCAACATCACCACCTTTATATTAAAGTTATTAACCCCTATTCCGCTGCACCCCAACATCGCTGCCACTATATTAAAGTTATTAACCCCTATTCCGCCGCTCCCCGACATCGCTGCAACTAAATAAAGTTAATAACCCCTAAACCTCTGGCCTCCCACATCACTAAAACTAAATAAACCTATTAACCCCTAAACTGCCAGCCTCCAACATAGCAACAACCTAAATTAAACTATTAACACCTACCCCTAAACCTAACCCTAACCCTAACACCCCCTATATTTAACATAATTAAAATAGATCTAAATTAAATTTACAATTATTAACTAAATAATTCCTATTTAAAACTAAATACATGCTTACCTGTGAAATAAAACCTAAGGCCTAGATTTAGAGTTGGGCGGTAGCCGTCAAAACCAGCGTTAGAGGCTCCTAACGCTGGTTTTTACCGCCCGCTGGTATTTGGAGTCAGTCATTAAAGGGTCTAACGCTCACTTTTCAGCCGCGACTTTTCCATACCGCAGATCCCCTTACGTCAATTGCGTATCCTTTCTTTTCAATGGGATCTTTCTAACACCGGTATTTAGAGTCTTGGCTGAAGTGAGCGTTAGAAATCTAACGACAAAACTCCAGCCGCAGAAAAAAGTCAGTAGTTAAGAGCTTTATGGGCTAACGCCGGTTTATAAAGCTCTTAACTACTGTGCTCTAAAGTACACTAACACGCATAAACTACCTATGTACCCCTAAACCAAGGTCCCCCTACATCGCCGCCACTCCTAATCTGCCGACCGCCACCTACGTTATACTTATGTACCCCTAATCTGCTGCCCCTAACACCGCCGACTACTATATTATATTTATTAACCCCTAATCTGCCCCCCTCCACCTGCCTACACTTATTAACCCCTAATCTGCCGAGCGGACCGCACCGCTACTATAATAAAGTTATTAACCCCTAATCCGCCTCACTCCCGCCTCAATAACCCTATAATAAATAGTATTAACCCCTAATCTGCCCTCCCTAACATCGCCGACACCTAACTTCAATTATTAACCCCTAATCTGCCGACCGAATCTCGCCGCTACTGTAATAAATGGATTAACCCCTAAAGATAAGTCTAACCCTAACCCTAACACCCCCCTAAGTTAAATATAATTTAAATCTAACAAAATAAATTAACTCTTATTAAATAAATTATTCCTATTTAAAGCTAAATACTTACCTGTAAAATAAACCCTTATAGCTATTTTAGGATTTATATTTATTTTACAGGTAACTTTGTATTTATTTTAACCAGGTACAATTGGCTGATCGGAACAGCCAATAGAATGCGAGCTCAATCTGATTGGCTGATCGGATCAGCCAATCGGATTGAACTTGATTCTGATTGGCTGATTCCATAAGCCAATCAGAATTTTCCTACCTTAATTCCGATTGGCTGATAGAATCCTATCAGCCAATTGGAATTCAAGGGACGCCATCTTGGATGACTTCCCTTAAAGGAACCGTCATTCTTCACTTGGACGTCGTCGGAAGAAGATTGATCCGCGCTGGAGGTCTTCACGATGGAGCCGTTCCTCATCGGATGAAGATAGAAGATGCCGCTTGGATCAAGATGGTTGCCGGTCTGGATCGCCTCTTCTTCCCGGATAGGATGAAGACTTTGGAGCCTCTTCTGGACCTCTTCAGCCGCAGGATTAAGGATCGCCAGCCCCCGCTTGGGTTGGATGAAGATTTTGGAGCCAGGACCGATCGGTGATACCCGGTGAGGTGAAGATAAGGTAGGAAGATCTTCAGGGGCTTAGTGTTAGGTTTATTTAAGGGGGGTTTGGGTTAGATTAGGGGTATGTGGGTGGTGGGTTGTAATGTTGGGGGGGGTATTGTATGTGTTTTTTTACAGGCAAAAGAGCTGAATTTCTTGGGGCATGCCCCGCAAAGGGCCCTGTTCAGGGCTGGTAAGGTAAAAGAGCTTTGAACTTTTGTAATTTAGAATAGGGTAGGGCATTTTTTTTATTTTGGGGGGCTTTGTAATTTCATTAGGGGGCTTAGAGTAGGTGTAATTAGTTTAAAATTGTTGTAATATTTTTCTAATGTTTGTAAATATTTTTTTATTTTTTGTAACAGTTCTTTTTTATTTTTTGTACTTTAGTTAGTTTATTTAATTGTAGTTATTTGTAGGTATTGTATTTAATTAATGTATTGATAGTGTAGTGTTAGGTTTAATTGTAGGTAATTGTAGGTATTTTATTTAATTTATTTATTGATAGTGTTGGTTTAGGTTTAATTGTAACTTAGGTTAGGATTTATTTTACAGGTAATTTTGTAATTATTTTAACTATTTTAGCTATTAAATAGTTCTTAACTATTTAACCCTTTAGTGACAGGGTTAAAGTGCCTACATCAGAACACCTGTTCCGATGTAGACAAATTGAAACTACGCGATCGTGCATACGATCGCGAGATTTCAATTATTGGATCGCATCTGGGGGGCGTCCCTACAACCCTAGGAACGCCCTCCAGACCGCGATCAAGTCCTTGAAGCACAGAAGGCTTCAGGACAGCCGTTTGTTATGACGTTCTATTCCGTCATAACGGCTTTAAAGCCCAGTGTAATTATGACGGAATAGAACGGCATAACGGCGTTAAAAGGTTAATAGCTATTGTACCTGGTTAAAATAAATACAAAGTTGCCTGTAAAATAAATATTAATCCTAAAATAGGATAAGGGTTTATTTTACAGGTAAGTATTTAGCTTTAAATAGGAATAATTTATTTAATAAGAGTTAATTTATTCCGTTAGATTTAAATTATATTTAATTTAGGGGGGTGTTAGGGTTAAAGTTAGACTTAGCTTTAGGGGTTAATAAATGTATTAGAGTAGCAGTGAGCTCCTGTCGGCAGATTAGGGGTTAATACTTGAAGTTAGGTGTCGGCAATGTTAGGGAGGGCAGATTAGGGGTTAATACTATTTATTATAGGGTTATTGAGGCGGGAGTGAGGCGGATTAGGGGTTAATACATTTATTATAGTAGCGCTCAGGTCCGGTCGGCAGATTAGGGGTTAATAAGTGTAGTTAGGTGGAGGCGACGTTGGGGGCGGCAGATTAGGGGTTAATAAATATAATATAGGGGTCGGCGATGTTAGGGCAGCAGATTAGGGGTACATAGGGATAATGTAGGTGGCGGGGGTGTACGGAGCGGCAGATTAGGGGTTAAAAATAATATGCAGGGGTCAGCGATAGCGGGGGCGGCAGATTAGGGGTTAATAAGTGTAAGGTTAGGGGTGTTTAGACTCGGGGTACATGTTAGAGTGTTAGGTGCATACGTAGGAAGTGTTTCCACATAGAAAACAATGGGGCTGCGTTAGGAGCTGAACGCGGCTTTTTTGCAGGTGTTAGGTTTTTTTTTCAGCTCAAACAGCCCCATTGTTTTCTATGGGGGAATCGTGCACGAGCACGTTTTTGAAGCTGGACGCGTCCGTCTGGTATCGAGAGTTGAAGTTGCAGTAAATATGCTATACGCTCCTTTTTTGGAGCCTAACACAGCCATTCTGTGAACTCTAAATACCAGCAGTATTTAAAAGGTAGCTAACGCACCGCTTTGGCCGCAGAACTCTAAATCTAGGCGTTAGCTAGCTATATAATAGTTACATTGTAGCTATCTTAGGGTTTATTTTTATTTTACAGGCAAGTTTGTATTTATTTTAACTAGGTAGACTAGTTAGTAAATAGTTATTAACTATTTACTAGCTACCTAGTTAAAATAAGTGCAAACTTACCTGTGAAATAAAACCTAAGCTGCCTTACACTAAAACCTCCAATTGCAAAAAAAATAAAACACACTAAAATTACAAAAATTTAAAAAAAAACTACCATTACAAAAAATAAAAAAACAAAATTATCCAAAAAAATAAAAAATATTCCTATTCTAATGCCCTTTAAAAAAAGCAAACACCCCAAAATAAAAAAGTCTAATCTAGAATAAACTACCAAGGGCCCTTAAAAGGACCTTTTGTAGGGCATTGCCCTAAATTAAACAGCTCTTTTGCTACAAAAACAAACAAACACCCCCTAACAGTATACAAACCCCCACCCCCAAACTACCAAGGGCCCTTAAAAGGGCCTTTTGTGGGGGGGGGGGGAGCTTAAAAGGGCTTTTTGTAGCGCATTGCCCTAAAGATATCAGCTCTTTTTGTGAAATAAAAATACAAATACCCACTAACATTACAAATCCCCCACCCCCAAACCCACAAAATTAAAAAAATTAAAAAACCTAAGATACCCATTGCCCTGAAAAGGGCTTTTGGATGGGCACTGCCCTTAAAGGGCATTTAGCTCCTTTATATGCCCAAACCCTAAACTAAAAAAAAAACAAAAAAAACCTATCACTAACCCCTGAAGATCCACTTAGAGTTTTTGAAGGGCCGCTTGAACGATCCTCATCCAAGCGGCGAGAAGTCTTCATCCAGGTGACCTCTTCAATCATCATCCAGGCGGCATCTTCTATCTTCATCCCGGCCGCGCGGAGTGGGTCCATTCGGAAGCCCTCTGGCCCGGAGCATCCGCTTCATATGGTCACCGCCATACACTAAATCTTCAATGCAAGGTACACAATCCAAGATGGCATCCCTTGCATTCCTATTGGCTGAAAATTTTGAATCAGCCAATAGGAATGAGAGCTGCTTAAATCCTATTGGCTGATTTGAGTAGCCAATAGGATTTAAGCAGCTCTAATTCCTATTGGCTAATTCAAATTTTTCAGCCAATAGGAATGAAGAGGACCGTATGAAGGGAATGCTCCGCGCCGGATGTCTTCAGGATGTCTTTGCATTTTTTTTTTACAGGTAAAAGAGCTGTTTAACTTAGGGCAATGCCCTACAAAAGGTCCTTTTAAGGGCTATTGGTAGTTTATTGTAGGCTAGGGTTTTTTTTTTATTTTGGGTGGGCTTTTTTATTTTGATAGGGCTATTAGATTAGGTGTAATTCTTTTTTATTTTTGATACTTTTGTTATTTTCGTACTTTAGTGTTTGTTATTTTTTGTAATTTAGTCTTTTTTATTTTTTGTAATTAGATACTTTGTTATTTTTAATGTGTAGTTTAGTTTAGTTTAATTGTTAGTTAAAACTTATTTTTTTTAATTTGACAGGTAAGTTTTAATTTAATTTAAGGTAGGGAAATTGTAAATTTAATCTAAAGTTAGGGGGGGCGTTAGGTTTAGGGGTTACTAGTTTAATTTACTTTATTGCGATGTGGGGGGCTTTTGATTTAGGGGTTAATAGTTTAGTATATTTCGTTGTGGGGACTTGCGGTTTAGGGGTTAATAGGTTTATTATAGTGGTGGCGGTGTAGGGCTTAATAACTTTAGTACAGTGGGGGCGATGTGGGCGGACGGCAGATTAGGGGTTTATAATATTTACATAGTGTTTGCTATGCAGGAGTGTGGCAGTTTAGGGGTTAATACGTTTATTTATAGTGCTGAAGAATTTGGGGAGCGGCGGAATAGGGGTTAATAAAAAAAATTAGTGGTGGCGATGTCCGGAGCGGCAGATTAGGGAATAATAACTTTAATATAGTGTTTGCGATGAGGGAGGGCCTCGGTTTAGGAGTTAATAGGTAGTTTATGGGTGTTTAGTGTACTTTGTAGCAGTTTAGTTATGAGTCTTATGTTACAGATTTGTAGCGTAAAACTCATAACTACTGCTCTCAGGTGACGTTACGGATCTTGACATTTTAGGCTGTAAAGCCAATTTTTTTTAGCCAGAATGCAAACCTCGTAATGGCAGCGCTATGGGAATCCCATTAAAAAAACGTCATTTTTAAGAGTGCGGTACTGACGTTGCATTACAGGCTAAAAGGCTTACGGTACAGCTATACCGACAAGACTCATAATGGCTGCAGTGTTGTTTTAATGCTGAAATGACCATATTTTCAGCGTTAAAAAACAAACGCACAACTTGTAATCTAGCTGTTTGTAAATTGCAACTGAAATTAGAATATCATTTTATATTGATGTGTTTGTTACCTTAAGTTGGAGCGTAATTTATTACCAGTTATTCACCACATGGTTTAAGCCAGTGACTACCAACCATGGTGTTGGGGCATTGTAAGGTGTTACAAAGTTTTAGTGCTTACATTGAAAGATCCAAAATGCCCACCATATTCTTCTTTAAGCATAACTTTTTGTACTAAAATAATTTTTAGTGTCGAAATTTTGTGCTGCCATTAAAGGGACAGTCAAGTCCAAAAAAAACTTTCATGTTTCAAATAGGGCATTTAATTTTTTTTTTTTTTTTTTTTTTTTTTTTTTATTGAGGTTAAGATCACAAAACAACATATATGTGATACATTGAAAAAGAATGCATAGGTACAAAAAAAGAAATATTCACAATATACACATGATGCAAAAGAACATTATTTTTGTTGCATCACAAAAAAAGAACAAAAGCAAGAAACAAAAATAGTCTCAACCTCATTTTTCTATTTTTTCTTTTTCTCTAGCTTCAGGATATTCAAAATTATATAATGATATAGTGCTTATTCCTCTTCAGAAAATGTTAATGTGAATTGAACTTTCAGATGCAACGTATACTATAATTTACATTATTTTGTCATGCTATATCTTATCTTTTAAATAACAGTCTTAACAATAATTAAGTTTTACCCTTTTCTTCCCTTTCCGTCTTAGGTCAATTATTCACAAAAACAAAAAAAAAAAACACAGAAAAAAAAAAATAAAAAAAAATAAAAAAAAATAAAAAAAAAATCAACCAACCTAACATACCTAATCCACTAGGGGAAAGAGGACTTAAACAACCAGACAACACTGAGCATAGTAACACTAAAACACAACATGTAATTATCCCAAAAAAAAAAAAAAAAAAAAAAAAAAAAAAAAGAAAGAGAAAGAGGGGGGGATGGGAGATGAGCAGAGAAGACTACCATAGTCCCATCAATACTAGTTCTGAGTTCCTAAATGGGTATATCATATGTTCTCTTTCATTTAATGGAAATATCTTAATAAAAGCTGTCCATTTTTTAAAGAAACCTTCAATATCATTCTCTTCTTCTATATTAGTGTCTCTTTGCTCTATTATATATTGTTTTTTTAGGCAGTTTTTGAGCTCATTTATACTGGGGCTAGCCCTTCCTTTCCATTTTTTGAAGATTAAATATCTTGCCGCTAGAATAATCATATTGATTATTTTATTATGCTTCCGAAGATCTTTCGTTGCTTCCCATAAAAAGATTACAGAGATTATGTCCAACCTCAGAGGAGAGATTTTTAAAACTTGATTAATCCAGTATTCTATCTTAGCCCAAAAATGTTTAATCTTGGGGCATTCCCAGATCATATGGATAAGATCTGCTGATTGTAATGAGCATTTTGGGCATGTACAAAAATTAATATTCCCACATCTTGTCCCTTTTTTTGGAGTGTAGTAGGTCCTATACAATAACTTAATGTGGGATTCTCTCCATGTGGCTGATAAAGTAATTTGTGATACTTTTAAAATAGAAGCCTGGATTTTATTTGAATTTATAGGATGTTGAGTTATCATAGAATCCCATGCAACTGCTAAGTTTCCTAGATTCATCTCCCCTTTATTAGATATCAATAATTGATAGCATGGTGAGATTGACATAAACCCATTTTTAGCTAATACAAGCCAATTCTCCAGCTTTCCCCAGGACCAGTTCCAACCAGATTCATTTATTATCTTAGTTATGAAGTGTCTAATTTGTAAATATGCAAAGAATTCTTTATTGCTGAGGCTGAATTCTCTTTTTAAACTTTCGAATGTTTTAATGCAGTGGCCGTTCCAGTCTATTATCTGAGAAATGTTATTCAGACCTAATGTGTGCCATTTTTGGAAGGGTGCCGATTGTATTCCCGCTTGAAATTTAGGGTTCCCTTTAATTGGCATATAATTCGAGACACTTCCTTTAATAGATAATAACTTGCATATCTTTCTCCATGCCTGTAGTGGATATATTAATGTTTTGAATATCTTAATTTCCTGGGGGATTGTCTTAGGGCTACAGTGTATTAAGGCTGTGGGAAGGTATGGTAGACTTACATTTTTTTCAAGTTCATTATTTGTTACATAATCTTTATTTAGAATCCAATCTATAACTATTCGGGCCAGTGAGGCCAGATTGTAGAATTGTATATTTGGCAGTGCAAGTCCGCCGTACTTCTTAGGAAGTGAAAGTTTCATTAACGAAATTCTGGGTTTTTTGCTCTGCCATATAAAAATTCTCATCATACTATTAATTTTTTCAATATCTTTCCTTCTGAGGATTATTGGAGTATTCTGTAAAATGAATAATAACTTTGGGAGCAAGATCATTTTAAATGCGGCAATGCGACCTGAAATCGAGAGTGGGAGATTCTGCCATAATTTCAAACTCACCTCAATCTCTCTCAGTACTGGTTTTACATTAAGATCATAACATTTGTCTAAATCGGAAGTGATCATTATCCCCAAGTATCTAAATGATTCTGAGACTCTAAAAGGAATTTCCATCGAAGAATCAGGATTCCTTCTAATCCATAATAATTCAGATTTTAACGCATTAATCCTATAACCCGAGAAGGATCCGAATTGTTCTATAATTGAAATAAGTATGGGTATATTGTTTTGCGTGTTAGAGATATATAGCAGGATGTCATCCGCGTATAACGCAATTTTAAGCTCTGTTCTACCTATCTTTATTCCTTCCATTTGTGTTCTTATTGCTATTGCCAAGGGTTCAATTGAAATGTTAAAGAGGAGAGGGGAGAGGGGGCATCCCTGGCGTGTTCCCCTTTCCAGTGATATTTCCGAAGATAGTGTATTATTAACAATTAACCTCGTGAATGACTTTTTATATAAATTCTCCACAAATTTATGGAAATGTCCTCTGAACCCAAACCTATAGAGAGACGAGAGCAAATGATCCTGATGAATTGAATCAAATGCTTTTTCTGCATCAATTGAAACAATTGCTAAATCTGGGGAGTCCCCCTCTCTCCTCTGCCCCGCCAAATCAGTAGATTTAAAATAATCTATAGTGACTAATACTTCCCTGATCTTTGCTGTTAGATTTCGTTTCTGCAAAAATCCTGCTTGGTCTTTATGTATTATTTCCGGAAGTACCAATTGCAATCTCTTGGCTAAAATGGAGGTCAGGATCTTATAATCGGAATTTAATAATGCTATGGGCCTATAAGATTCCTTTTTTGTCGGATCCTTCCCGGGTTTAAGGATCAGTGTAGTGTAAGATGCACAAAACTGAGGCGAGACCACCTTTCCATCAATAAACATGTGGTTAAAAAGCTTACTTAGCGGTGAAACAACGAATGGTGCAAGGATTTTGTAAAATTCATTTGGTAATGCATCTGGACCAGGTGCCTTATTTGATGGAAGCTCCTGAATAGTCTTTAGAATTTCTTCCTGAGAAATTGGGGAGTTAACCATTAGCATTTTTTCACCGTCAAGTACAGGGTGGACAATTTTGCTCCAGAATTCATCTGATTTAACTTTGTCTGAATCCCTTAGAGAGTAAATTTTTGAAAAATATTCTGAGAAAATGTTGGCAATATCATCTATATTTATATGGGTTTTCTGCTTATGCAGAAGCTTATCTATTAATGGGGATCTTTTCTCTCTTTTTAACAGATTGGCCAATAACTTTCCAGCCTTATTGCCATAGCGATAAAGTCTTGCCTGAAGTTTAAGCTCCTTCTGAGTCTCTCTATAGGTTAGAAATGAGTCTCTTTCGTTTTTTGCTCCAATGTATCTGATCCAACTTCCCGGGGAGTTATCAAGCAAATAGCGATTATATGAGTTAATTACAGCTTTTGTCACTTCTGATTCTCTAATTCTTAGTGTTTTATTTCTATTAGCAATATATGAAATCATTTCCCCCCTAAGAACTGCCTTTGCAGCCTCCCAGAAAATATCTGGGCGATCAACATAAGTCTTGTTAAATTCAGCATACTCTTCATATTTGCTTTTTAACCAGTTTTTAAATTTTACATCATTCGTCAGCCATGTGGGGAAGAAGAAGCGAGAGGATCCTAGTTTGAAATCATTATATTGAATTTCTATTGTAATAGGGCTATGATCTGATATACAAATAGGGAGTATTTTGGCTATAATTTTCATTTTACATAGTCTTTCATCAATAAGGAACAAGTCTATTCTAGATAGAGTCTTATGAGCTCGAGACAGACAGGTGAAATCTCTTAGATCTGGGTTCTGGAGTCTCCATATGTCCCTGACTAACAAATTTTTGGAAATTTTCTTAAACATTTTAGTTTCTAGGCTGTCTCGCTTATTCCTCCCCACAGTAGGCTTCTGTCTAAGTCTATCCAAGGGTTGGTGTGGGGCCATATTGAAATCCCCGCCTAGAATTAGGTATCCTGTTGATTCAGAAATTATTTTTGATTGCAGAGTGTCCCAGAACATTGGATCAAACACATTGGGAGCGTATAGATTACAAAGTGTATATAGGATTCCTTCTATCTTTAATTTTAAAATTATATATCTCCCTTCCGGGTCTGAGATACTGTGCAAAGTTTCATATTTAATTCTTTTCCCTAACAAAATTGCCACGCCTCTCTTCCTTTTTGTGCCTGTGGAAGCAAACACTTCCTTTACCCATGAGAACTTCAGTTTTAGCACTTCCTGCATATTTAAATGAGTTTCTTGTAGCATAGCTATATCAGTACCAATTTTTTGTAATTGAACCAAAACTGATTTTCGTTTGATGGGAGAGGTGAGACCTCCAATATTCCAGGAGGTTATTTTACACTTATCTGCCCTGCCCATCCCTCATCCACCCTAAGAAAAAAACAAAACAAAAAAAAATAAAACAAAAAAAAATCAAAACAAAACAAAACAAAACAAAACAAAAAAAAAAAAAGAAGGAATTCCTAAAGCTATATACCCTCCTAGTGCAGGCATTCCCCCGGGGGCCCTGCACAACCCCCTTACAGAACTTACACCTTGCATCATATATCTAACTGTAATCTGTAAATTCGAAAATTATGCTGAACTTTCCCTTATTTTGTCTTATTTTCTTTCCTTCACCTATTGTCATTCCTTCCCAGTTCTTCTACAAATTTCTCTGCTTTTTCTGCAGATTCAAAAAAATGGACTTCATCATTGAGAGTAACTTTTAATTTAGCTGGGTAAATTATAGTGGCACGGTAACCTGCTTTAATAAGTTTCGTGCAAGTAGGGGATAGCTCTTTTCTTTTCCCCGCTGTTTCAGCGGAGAAATCTTGGAATAATAGTATATTGTTTGTCCCTAAGGAGATAGGTTGGTTCTTTCGGTAGTACTGAAAGATTACCATCTTATCCTGAAAGTTTAGTAGTTTAGCTATTATTGGTCTAGCTCTGATCTTCCCTCTTCCTTCGTCAGATTGACGCCCTACTCTGTGGGCCCTTTCAACTATTATTGGAGGGTAAGAAGGAGGTAATCCTAGTATTTGTACTAAGGTTTCAGATATAAATTTTCCCAAATTTTCATATTGTTTCCCCTCTGGGACCCCTATTATTCTTAGATTGTTTCTCCGCGAGCGATCTTCAAGATCCTCTATTTTAGCTTGTATTTTAGATAGCATTATATCTGCAGCTTTTAATTTAGAGCTATGGATTGAGCTGACATCCTCCAAGTCTGACACTCTTTGTTCAGCTTCTTGAAGTCTATTTGAGAATTGTCTGATTTCGTTAGTAAGAGATACAATATCTTGTTTAATCTCAAGTTTGAGAGATTCAAATCTTGGGGCAAGTGCTTCAGTTATACTGGATACTAATACTTGAGTATCTGCACTTTCTTTGTTATAGGAGAGGTTAGAGGAAAGTGAATGAATATCTACCTGTGTTTCTATCACATTTTTATTTTTCTTGTCTTTATGTCTAGCCGTCATAGCTGGTGAAGGGGTCTTAATGTGCGTGTGCACGAATTTATCCATGAATTAATTAAGTGCTTAGGAAAATCAAAGAGGGGCGGGGGATGAATTCCCCCGCCCAAAAGTGCCAATTAGTGAAAAAAGGTGTTATGTGTTGTGAGGAGGGAGGAAAAAAAAAAAAAAAAAAAAAGGGGAGAGTGAGAAGTGGGTTGTGAGGATATTCAGTGAGGGTGTGCAAAAAAAAAAAAAAAAGTGAGTTATAGTGTTTTTAAATTATGACGGTGTGTTACTTTAGGCAAAAGTTACACCAAAACAAGCTTAACCTATGTATCAGATTATTCTTTTCTCCTATTTCTAATAACTGCGATCACTCCTAATTCCTGAAGAGTTAGGCTATACTTTAACAGTATCCAATTTACTTATAATTTGTACTCAATTTTTATGTATATTCACATTTAATTTGCCAGTATATGAAATCAAAAGAACTACTACATTAATTTACCCCCTTTAATACCTATGAGTGTCTCTTAACAATCTGCTACTTATGCAGTAAATATTTTTATTTCAATAATTATCGCCAGTCCTGAAATTCACCTGAGGATGACAATTCTTATATAATGTCTTTCTATTTCTCTGGGTTAGATGTACTATATGATACGGAGAAAGTCACCAATTTACTCCACTTATGTGTTCAATATTATTTAAGTCTGGCCTGTACCCAGCTTTGTATAATTGTCACAACAGAGATTATCAACTATTTGCCCTGGGACTGTGATTCATTACCCCCCTAGAGTAGAGAACACAAAGGGAAATACTCTTTGACACTTAAGCTATAATTCAACACCATATCTTAACTTTAAGATATATTTTTAAGATATGTTCTGTACTCTGAAATGGGCTGCCGATCAGTTAAAGAAAACCTGAAGTAGATTCATCTTAATAGTTAACTTATAAGTAAACAGTCTCAAAATAGAACACAGAAAATCAGAACATTTCATCATAGAATGACATAATCCCCTTATTCTTATCTTAGCACTATGTTCCAAAGTATCCTAGATATTGCAAAGAACCTTAGAAAGTGTTCTACACAAAAAGATATTTTGTTGCTTTGAATAGAGCACAGGGAAAACCTGAATAAGTAACGAAGAAAGATCAGGCACAGCAATACTATACAGTAGATGGGAATAAAACTTTTATAGCATATATGCTGTTTTTTAATTATTACCAGCGGAGTAGCAGGGCGTATAGCTATGCCCAGGTTTATGGGTCTCTGCCATCAAGGCATGTAGAGCATTTATTCATAGGCAAAAATAATATATTCTATGGACCAATTTTACTAGTAATCCTAAGGTGACCCTAGCACACTAAGTTTTTCTAAAAGAGGATACTGTAAAATTGGCTGAGGATTAAAGTAGAATGAAATTGTAGCATATACCAACACATTTAAGTTTAAATGACAAAGCAAAACAGGTATGTTGTTAGAAATATGAAAGAACGTGGACACAGTGGGATATTTGGGACAAAATTAGTCTATAAGACAGTATACTGAAATCAAAAACGTTCTTCTGATAGTTCAGTCTTTTTATTGGGGCAGCTTATAGTGAGCAGGGAGGGAAAGTCATGCAGCCAAGACGCTGAAGAAGTTTAATAACTTGTGCAGCTTGGCAAAAAAGCAAAATAAATCACACTTTTTGGTCCACCCAATTTCCTTGTCCAAGTGTGGGGATTTAAATGGATAGGAAAGTGTGCTTTTACTTTTATGCTGCCGTGACTTTCAGGGTAAAAAAACTTCCCTTTGGGTTTTGCGATTTCTTTCTGTTAGATGACTTCTTTATCTAGTGCACAGACAAAATTCAGCAGTTATATAGTGTGCACCTCAACAGAAAGAGAGTACCTTATACCATGCAGTTTGGTGCAATGGAATTGGCGGATCCTATACGCTCAGTGACCAGGCAGGCAGATCAAGCCAGCACTGAGATATCTTCCTTCCTTCTTCGGTGGTTCAAGTGCCGAGTTACTTCCCAGCCCAAGATGACTGAACGACACCTGTAGATGGAGGCTGCCAATAATCCACCAGCAGCATCGGTGTGTGGAAACACAAGGCAGCAGTCGCTTCCACACCACGCCAATGAGCAGCGCGGCGCCGACCCAGCTACGTCACCGGTCAGCGCCCTGATGGTCCAGGTGCACCTCTCCAGACACAGGACGGAAAGAAGCGGCAAATCCTCGTCCCGTCCAGGCCCAGGAAGGAACCCGGTAAGATTAGGCAATGGTTGGAACAGCACTTTGTTGGTGTGTTGAGCCGCTGGTAGACCAGATGTTTTCTTGAGGAATGTAGGTTCTTTAGGTTGGCTCCAGGAATCCCAAGTCCTTAGGCAATCAGCTGCAGGGCAATATCCCGTTCACCTCCTCACGCAACACCGGTGGGAGGGGTGAGGGAGAGCAGCCGGTACTTGCTGTTTAATATCCGCAGAGGACTGGGGTTAAGATGGTAACGGCCAAGCAATAAGAGATGCGGTGCCCTGTGGTAGCACCGCTATGGATCCGGGATCCAGTTGCCCTTGGATAGGTAGCCTCCCTGGACAAGGGTTTGAGCGCGAAAATTACCGCCAGTGGCTAGAGTGGAGAGCTAGAGAGAGCGTGCTCGCAGTGTGTCCTGCACTCAGTCTCCTCCCCCGGAACCATCATCTCCAGCCAGAGCATGTCCAGGGCATGTAATTTTAAACAACTTTCCAATGTACTTTTATCACCAATTTTGCTTTGTTCTTTTGGTATTCTTAGTTGAAAGCTAGACCTAGGAAGGCTCATATGATAATTGCTAAGCCCTTGAAGGCCGCCTCTAATCACATGCTTTTGTATTTGCTTTTCACAGCAGGGGAGAGCTAGTTCAAGTAAACCCTATAGATAACATTGTGAGCACGCCCGTGAATTGTGGCAGACACTGCACTAATTGGCTAAATTAAAAGTCAATAGATAATAAATAAAATGTCATGTGATCAGGGGGCTGTCAGAAGATGTTTAGATACAAGTTAATCACAGAGGTAAAAAGTGTATTATTATAACTGTGTTGGTTATGCAAAACTGGGAAATGGGTAATAAAGGTTTTATCTATCTTTTAAAACAACAAAAATTCTGGTGTTGACTGTCCCTTTAAGTCATTTGGGTATCAAAAAAGCACCAAAAAGTTTATAATAAATTTTTAGACCATATAAGCAATTATAGGCCTAGATTTAGAGTTCGGCGGTAAAAGGGCTGTTAACGCTCCGCGGGCTTTTTTCTGGCCGCACCATAAATTTAACTCTGGTATCGAGAGTTAAAACAAATGCTGCGTTAGGCTCCAAAAAAGGAGCGTAGGGCATTTTTACCGCAAATGCAACTCTCGATACCAGAGTTGCTTACGGACACGGCCGGCCTCAAAAACGTGCTCGTGCACGATTCTCCCATAGGAAACAATGGGGCTGTTTGAGCTGAAAAAAAACCTAACACCTGCAAAAAAGCAGCGTTCAGCTCCTAACGCAGCCCCATTGTTTCCTATGGGGAAACACTTCCTACGTCTGCACCTAACACTCTAACATGTACCCCGAGTCTAAACACCCCTAACCTTACACTTATTAACCCCTAATCTGCCGCCCCCGCTATCGCTGACCCCTGCATTACACTTTTAACCCCTAATCTGCCGCTCCGTAAACCGCCGCCACCTACGTTATCCCTATGTACCCCTAATCTGCTGCCCTAACATCGCCGACCCCTATATTATATTTATTAACCCCTAATCTGCCCCCCACAACGTCGCCGACACCTACCTACACTTATTAACCCCTAATCTGCCGAGCGGACCTGAGCGCTACTATAATAAAGTTATTAACCCCTAATCCGCCTCACTAACCCTATCATAAATAGTATTAACCCCTAATCTGCCCTCCCTAACATCGCCGACACCTACCTTCAATTATTAACCCCTAATCTGCCGACCGGAGCTCACCGCTATTCTAATAAATGTATTAACCCCTAAAGCTAAGTCTAACCCTAACACTAACACCCCCCTAAGTTAAATATAATTTTTATCTAACGAAATAAATTAACTCTTATTAAATAAATGATTCCTATTTAAAGCTAAATACTTACCTGTAAAATAAATCCTAACCTAAGATATAATTAAACCTAACACTACCCTATCAATAAAATAATTAAATAAACTACCTACAATTACCTACAATTAACCTAACACTACACTATCAATAAATTAATTAAACACAATTGCTACAAATAAATACAATTAAATAAACTATCTAAAGTACAAAAAATAAAAAAGAACTAAGTTACAGAAAATAAAAAAATATTTACAAACATAAGAAAAATATTACAACAATTTTAAACTAATTACACCTACTCTAAGCCCCCTAATAAAATAACAAAGACCCCCAAAATAAAAAATTCCCTACCCTATTCTAAAATACAAAAATTACAAGCTCTTTTACCTTACCAGCCCTGAACAGGGCCCTTTGCGGGGCATGCCCCAAGAATTTAAGCTCTTTTGCCTGTAAAAAAAAACATACAATACCCCCCCCCCCAACATTACAACCCACCACCCACATACCCCTAATCTAACCCAAACCCCCTTAAATAAACCTAACACTAATCCCCTGAAGATCTTCCTACCTTGTCTTCACCATCCAGGTATCACCGATCCGTCCTGGCTCCAAGATCTTCATCCAACCCAAGCGGGGGTTGGCGATCCATAATCCGGTGCTCCAAAGTCTTCCTCCTATCCGGCAAGAAGAGGACATCCGGACCGGCAAACATCTTCTCCAAGCGGCATCTTCTATGTTCTTCCATCCGATGACGACCGGCTCCATCTTGAAGACCTCCAGCGCGGATCCATCCTCTTCTTCCGACGACTAGACGACGAATGACGGTTCCTTTAAGGGACGTCATCCAAGATGGCGTCCCTCGAATTCCGATTGGCTGATAGGATTCTATCAGCCAATCGGAATTAAGGTAGGAATTTTCTGATTGGCTGATGGAATCAGCCAATCAGAATCAAGTTCAATCCGATTGGCTGATCCAATCAGCCAATCAGATTGAGCTCGCATTCTATTGGCTGTTCCGATCAGCCAATAGAATGCGAGCTCAATCTGATTGGCTGATTGGATCAGCCAATCGGATTGAACTTGATTCTGATTGGCTGATTCCATCAGCCAATCAGAATATTCCTACCTTAATTCCGATTGGCTGATAGAATCCTATCAGCCAATCGGAATTCGAGGGACGCCATCTTGGATGACGTCCCTTAAAGGAACCGTCATTCGTCGTCTAGTCGTCGGAAGAAGAGGATGGATCCGCGCTGGAGGTCTTCAAGATGGAGCCGGTCGTCATCGGATGGAAGAACATAGAAGATGCCGCTTGGAGAAGATGTTTGCCGGTCCGGATGTCCTCTTCTTGCCGGATAGGAGGAAGACTTTGGAGCACCGGATTATGGATCGCCAACCCCCTCTTGGGTTGGATGAAGATCTTGGAGCCAGGACGGATCGGTGATACCTGGATGGTGAAGACAAGGTAGGAAGATCTTCAGGGGATTAGTGTTAGGTTTATTTAAGGGGGTTTGGGTTAGATTAGGGGTATGTGGGTGGTGGGTTGTAATGTTGGGGGGGGGGGGGTATTGTATGTTTTTTTTTACAGGCAAAAGAGCTGAAATTCTTGGGGCATGCCCCGCAAAGGGCCCTGTTCAGGGCTGGTAAGGTAAAAGAGCTTGTAATTTTTGTATTTTAGAATAGGGTAGGGAATTTTTTATTTTGGGGGTCTTTGTTATTTTATTAGGGGGCTTAGAGTAGGTGTAATTAGTTTAAAATTGTTGTAATATTTTTCTTATGTTTGTAAATATTTTTTTATTTTCTGTAACTTAGTTCTTTTTTATTTTTTGTACTTTAGATAGTTTATTTAATTGTATTTATTTGTAGCAATTGTGTTTAATTAATTTATTGATAGTGTAGTGTTAGGTTAATTGTAGGTAATTGTAGGTAGTTTATTTAATTATTTTATTGATAGGGTAGTGTTAGGTTTAATTATATCTTAGGTTAGGATTTATTTTACAGGTAAATTTGTAATTATTTTAACTAGGTAACTATTAAATAGTTCTTAACTATTTAATAACTATTGTACCTGGTTAAAATAATTACAAAGTTGCCTGTAAAATAAATATTAATCCTAAAATAGCTATAATATAAATGTAATTTATATTGTAGCTATATTAGGATTTATTTTACAGGTAAGTATTTAGCTTTAAATAGGAATCATTTATTTAATAAGAGTTAATTTATTTCGTTAGATAAAAATTATATTTAACTTAGGGGGGTGTTAGTGTTAGGGTTAGACTTAGCTTTAGGGGTTAATACATTTATTAGAATAGCGGTGAGCTCCGGTCGGCAGATTAGGGGTTAATAATTGAAGGTAGGTGTCGGCGATGTTAGGGAGGGCAGATTAGGGGTTAATACTATTTATGATAGGGTTAGTGAGGCGGATTAGGGGTTAATAACTTTATTATAGTAGCGCTCAGGTCCGCTCGGCAGATTAGGGGTTAATAAGTGTAGGTAGGTGTCGGCGACGTTGTGGGGGGCAGATTAGGGGTTAATAAATATAATATAGGGGTCGGCGATGTTAGGGCAGCAGATTAGGGGTACATAGGGATAACGTAGGTGGCGGCGATTTGCGGTCGGAAGATTAGGGGTTAATTATTTTAAGTAGCTTGCGGCGACGTTGTGGGGGGCAAGTTAGGGGTTAATAAATATAATATAGGGGTCGGCGGGGTTAGGGGCAGCAGATTAGGGGTACATAAGTATAACGTAGGTGGCGGTCGGCAGATTAGGGGTTAAAAATTTTAATCGAGTGGCGGCGATGTGGGGGGAGCTCGGTTTAGGGGTACATAGGTAGTTTATGGGTGTTAGTGTACTTTAGGGTACAGTAGTTAAGAGCTTTATGAACCGGCGTTAGCCAGAAAGCTCTTAACTCCTGCTTTTTTCAGGCGGCTGGAAACTTGTCGTTAGAGCTCTAACGCTCACTGCAGAAACGACTCTAAATACCAGCGTTAGAAAGATCCCATTGAAAAGATAGGCTACGCAAATGGCGTAGGGGGATCTGCGGTATGGAAAAGTCGCGGCTGAAAAGTGAGCGTTAGACCCTTTAATCACTGACTCCAAATACCAGCGGGCGCCCAAAACCAGCGTTAGGAGCCTCTAACGCTGGTTTTGACGGCTACCGCCGAACTCTAAATCTAGGCCATAATGTTTAGCATAATTATGGCTTGTTTAAGACAGTTTTATTGTCTCTACCAAGACCAAAACACAATTTTTTTAGGTCCACGTTGAATCTGGGAATTAGGACACTTATAAAACCTCAAGGCTGCTAAGCTGTAATAAATCTAAAGGTCAAAATCTAATAATCAGTAAAACCATTGAGGTGAAATAATTGGACACCCACACACTAGCATTGTCCCTAAGAGACTGGCATAGTTTATTTTTTCCAAACTATTTATATATTTCAGAAGTTTCTGAGTGACTCATCCGACTGATTGTCTATTTTCTACTCATGTCCCTTAACATACTAAACCCATGAGCAACAAGGCACACTTCAAAGAAGCAAACACAGAACACATCATTTACAGCTGAATTGCTTGTGCTATTACCAAAGAGATGTGTAGTGTAACCACTGTGTGTAATGAAAAACAGTTAAGAGTGAGTGCACCTATTGGATTGAGACAGCTCAACCCTGATAAACAGCTGTTCCTTCAAACAACTGTGAGGGATCGATGGGGTAAAAAACAAAAACACTTGTTTTTTACCCCATCAACCACTGTGTGTAACCACTGTGCATAAAATAAACACATCATTGTTTTAATGCCACCATCATAAACTGTATAATAATGAAGCATATCTTAAAAGTAGTACAACAGGTTAAAGGGATATGAAACCCAAAATCTATCTTTCATGATTAAGAGGCTGAGCAAACATACATTTGTAAACAACTCTCCAATTTAATTCTATGGCCTCTAGTTATCAAGCCGTCAACCTCAAATACGCTGGAATTCCGCAGCGTATTTGTGGCGAGGCTGATTCGCCTTAGTTATCAAGCCCTAGACACCGGCAAAAGTAGAATATAGTGACGTAAGCTTCGATCCGCCGGACTCAGTCCGACACAGATCGATTCTTACGTCACTCCAGATGTTCCGCACACAAGTTCGGCACAATCTGACTACTTTTGCTAGTTATCAAAAAACTAGCCGGTACGCTCTGCACTTTTCCGGCCCAGCGTACCTGGTTTTCAAACCGCCGCCCTGGAGGCGGCAGATCCCATAGGAATCAATGGGAGTCTGACCATAGCGAAAGTGCATGTTCGCTGCTGCCAGACATCCCATTGATTCCTATGGGAGCTGTCTACACCTAACACCCTAACATGTACCCCGAGTCTAAACACCCCTAATCTGTCCCCCCTACACCGCCGCAACTAAATAAGTGTATTACCCCCTAAACCGCCGCTCCCGGAGCCCACCGCCACTATAATAAATATGTTAACCCCTAAACCACCGCTCCCGGTCGCCGCCACAACTATAATATATGTATGAACCCCTAAACCGCCGCTCCCGGACCCCGCCGCCACCTACATAATACCTATTAATCCTATCCTGCCCCCCCCCTACACCGTCGCCACCTATAATAAAGTTATTAACCCCTATCCTGCCGATCCCGGACCCCGCCGCAACTAAATAAATTGTTTAACCCCTAAACCGCCGCTCCCTGACCCCGCCGCCACCTATATTAAACTTATTAACCCCTAATCTGCCCCCCCTACACCGTCGCCACCTATATTAAATTTATTAACCCCTATCCTGCCCCCCCTACACCACCGCCACTGTAATAACCTAAGTCTAACACTAACCCTAACACCCCCCTAACTTAAAAATTAATTAAATAAATCTAAATAATATTTCTCTTATTAACTAAATTAATCCTATTTAAAACTAAATACTTACCTGTAAAATAAACCCTAAGATAGCTACAATGTAATTAATTACATTGTAGCTATTTTAGGATTTATATTTATTTTACAGGTAACAGGTAACCCTAATATAGCTACAATATAAATAATAATTTATTTTAGCTAGTTAGAATAGTTATTAAATAGTTATTAACTATTTCATAACTACCTAGCTAAAAGAAATACAAAATTACCTGTAAAATAAATCCTAACCTAAGTTACAATTAAACCTAACACTACACTATCATTAAATTAATTAAATAAATTACCTACAAATAACTACAATTAAATACAATTAAATAAACTAACTAAAGTACAAAAAATAAAAAAAGCTAAGTTACAAAAAAAATAAAAAAATAAATTACAAACATTTCAAAAATATTACAACAATTTTAAGCTACTTAAACCTAATCTAAGCCCCCTAATAAAATAACAAAGCCCCCCAAAATAAAAAAATTCCCTACCCTATTCTACATTAAAAAGTTACCAGCTCTATTACCTTACCAGCCCTTAAAAGGGCCTTTTGCAGGGCATGCCCCAAAGAAAACAGCTCTTTTGCCTGTAAAATAAAAATACAACCACCCCAACATTAAAACCCACCACCCACATACCCCTACTCTAACCCAAACCACCCCTTAAACCACCCCTTAAATAAACCTAACACTACCCCCCTGAAGATCATCCTATCTTTAGCCGTCTTCAGCCAGCCGACCACTGATGGAACTGAAGAAGAGATCTGGAGCGGTAGAAGTCATCATCCAAGGGGCGCTGAAGAAGTCTTCCATCCGATTGAAGTCATCATCCAAGGGGCGCTGAAGAGGTCTTCCATCCGATTGAAGTCTTCATCTAAGCGGCGTCTTCAATCTTCATCCATCCGGAGCGGCGCGGAGCCATCTTCAGACGAGCCGACGCGGAGCCATCCTCTTCTTCCCGACGACTAACGACGAATGACGGTACCTTTAAGTGACGTCATCCATGATGGCGTCCCTTCAATTCCGATTGGCTGATAGGATTCTATCAGCCAATCGGAATTAAGGTAGGAAATATCTGATTGGCTGATTTAATCAGCCAATCAGATTGAAGTTCAATCAGATTGGCTGATCCAATCAGCCAATCAGATTGAGCTCGCATTCTATTGGCTGATCGGAACAGCCAATAGAATGTGAGCTCAATCTGATTGGTTGATTGGAGACGCCGCTTGGATGAAGACTTCAATCGGATGGAAGACCTCTTCAGCGCCCCTTGGATGATGACTTCAATCGGATGGAAGACTTCTTCAGCGCCCCTTGGATGATGACTTCTACCGCTCCGGGGGGTTGTATTTTTATTTTACAGGCAAAAGAGCTGTTTTCTTTGGGGCATGCCCCGCAAAAGGCCCTTTTAAGGGCTGGTAAGGTAATAGAGCTGTTTTTTTTTGGTAAGACTGAATACAGTGTTCCTTACTTATAGTCTAGTACAATTGTGAACTAAGAGATGATATAATATACACGTACCATAGTTATAGTCTAGTACAAATAAAACTAGATGAATAGCAGTCAGAAATATAACACAAATATCAGAAACCTCATTTTCTTTTTGTAAGCAAACCTCCTGTTTAGGACTAGTTGGGCCACTTTTGGACCCCTGATCCCTTACAGGGAGTGCAGAATTATTAGGCAAGTTGTATTTTTGAGGATTAATTTTATTATTGAACAACAACCATGTTCTCAATGAACCCAAAAAACTCATTAATATCAAAGCTGAATAGTTTTGGAAGTAGTTTTTAGTTTGTTTTTAGTTATAGCTATTTTAGGGGGATATCTGTGTGTGCATAATTATTAGGCAACTTAACAAAAAACAAATATATACCCATTTCAATTATTTATTTTTACCAGTGAAACCAATATAACATCTCAACATTCACAAATATACATTTCTGACATTCAAAAACAAAACAAAAACAAATCAGTGACCAATATAGCCACCTTTCTTTGCAAGGACACTCAAAAGCCTGCCATCCATGGATTCTGTCAGTGTTTTGATCTGTTCACCATCAACATTGTTTGCAGCAGCAACCACAGCCTCCCAGACACTGTTCAGAGAGGTGTACTGTTTTCCCTCCTTGTAAATCTCACATTTGATGATGGACCACAGGTTCTCAATGGGGTTCAGATCAGGTGAACAAGGAGGCCATGTCATTAGATTATCTTCTTTTATACCCTTTCTTGCCAGCCACGCTGTGGAGTACTTGGACGAGTGTGATGGAGCATTGTCCTGCATGAAAATCATGTTTTTCTTGAAGGATGCAGACTTCTTCCTGTACCACTGCTTGAAGAAGGTGTCTTCCAGAAACTGGCAGTAGGACTGGGAGTTCAGCTTGACTCCATCCTCAACCCGAAAAGGCCCCACAAGCTCATCTTTGATGATACCAGCCCAAACCAGTACTCCACCTCCACCTGGCGTCTGAGTCGGACTGGAGCTCTCTGCCCTTTACCAATCCAGCCACGGGCCCATCCATCTGGCCCATCAAGACTCACTCTCATTTCATTAGTCCATAAAACCTTAGAAAAATCAGTCTTGAGATATTTCTTGGCCCAGTCTTGACGTTTCAGCTTGTGTGTCTTGTTCAGTGGTGGTCGTCTTTCAGCCTTTCTTACCTTGGCCATGTCTCTGAGTATTGCACACCTTGTGCTTTTGGGCACTCCAGTGATGTTGCAGCTCTGAAATATGGCCAAACTGGTGGCAAGTGGCATCTTGGCAGCTGCACGCTTGACTTTTCTCAGTTCATGGGCAGTTATTTTGCGCCTTGGTTTTTCCACACGCTTCTTGCGACCCTGTTGACTATTTTGAATGAAACGCTTGATTGTTCGATGATCACGCTTCAGAAGCTTTGCAATTTTAAGAGTGCTGCATCCTTCTGCAAGATATCTCACTATTTTTAACTTTTCTGAGCCTGTCAAGTCCTTCTTTTGACCCATTTTGCCAAAGGAAAGGAAGTTGCCTAATAATTATGCACACCTGATATAGGGTGTTGATGTCATTAGACCACACCCCTTCTCATTACAGAGATGCACATCACCTAATATGCTTAATTGGTAGTAGGCTTTCGAGCCTATACAGCTTGGAGTAAGACAACATGCATAAAGAGGATGATGTGGTCAAAATACTCATTTGCCTAATAATTCTGCACACAGTGTATAAGATGAAGTAACAGAAGGTAGAAGATATAAGACCACTTTTGGGCCTTTATAGAACTAAGCTTAAAAATATATATTAACTTCAGATATAATGTACATAGCAAACACAAAAAAAAAAAAAATGGTTCTTACAAAGAGAACTAGAAAATGGTATTATATATACGTACCATAAGTATAGTCTAGTACAAATAAAACTAGATTTATAGCAATCAGAAATATGACAAACACTAATACCAGAAACCTCATTTTCTTTTTATAAGTAAACCTTCTGTTTAGGACTAGTTAGGCCACTCTTGGACCCCTGAGCACTGGTAGGAGTAAGTAACAGAAGGTAAAATATATAAGACCCCTTTTGGACCTTTATGAATCTAAGCAATGTGGGGGCTTGGTGTGGGGCATATATTCAATATAACAAGAGTAATTAAAATATTACAAAGCTACCTATGTGGTTTGTACTAGCAAATTAGATACGTATATATAGGTTTACACTGATACTATATAGGGCTATTATCAAACCCTTGTGTCATGAAGTACCTATATGTGATGAGGAGGGGGATATATATAACTGTCGCAATTAAGCGCAGATAGTTATAGTACTGGGACTTGTAGGAAAATGGGCTATAATTTAACTCTAACTAAGATATAAGAAAGGACATATTACACTTAATGATGAGTGTAACCGCTGATATATAATTGGCAAGCCCTGCAGTCTCATCATATTAGAAATATATGTACTTAAATAACTGATCAAGGCTCTTTTAGTGTAAGACTCTTAAACTGTTCCATCAAATATAAAGATATACAGACTCAGCCTATTTAAACAACGTAAACACTCACCCTGAGTACTTTGTGGGCTCTAGCTCAAATAAAATATAACATATATGAAATATACAAATTTGACGTTTCACAAAGTGTCCCAAGAAACAACAAGCAGAAAACTGACATACATATATAGGCCAAAATACATATATGCAGAGGGGGCATAGCAGACAGGGGACTGAAAATTATCATCAGCATTGTCCTAAAGGGGAAGTTCACCAACTTGTTGTAAAGTTATTTGTTAAAGGGTCTGAAACAAACATCGAAGCCACAGATTGATGTGATGCGACACCAAAGCTCTGCAGCATCTGTCTCTTAGCGAGTAATTCAGCCGATCCCAACAGTATCGTAAGCACTGAGGCCACAAAATATCCCTGAGCTAGGACAGGGGAGAGATGTAGCGTGACATAGCCCTCTAAAAGCAACCCCGTTTGGCAAGATGCTGCCCCAAAACACAGTCAACACAGTCTCCTTAATTCCCCCTGACTTCCAGCTCTGGTTCTGCTGTGTCACTGCGTTCTGTGAACGCAGCATCATGTCCGGACTAGAACACTGTTGCAAACAATCCACCTTCCCCGCCGCGAGTGGCCGCCCCGCCGTGGGTATCAGTGCCTCTTCACTTGTCAGGGGGAGCAGGGTCCAGGGTTCCTCTGCCTTATGGTGCTCAATAGGCCGACAAGCTTTACAAGCGATATTTGACTCTTGGCCACTGTATTCACCTGGAGAGGCATCCTGCGGTAATAAGCATATCTCATTCGGCGCTACCCTCCAATATATCCCGTGACTAACAGGGCCCTGGTGTGATAAGGGGTCATGCCGGGTTATAGTAACCAACTCTTGGCTAGTGAGTGTTTCCTCAGATTCCACAGAAGAAGCTGGCTCAATTATAGATGATGTCTGGTACAATAAGACTTGTTTATGTCTCAAACAGTAGGCTTTCGTTAGATCAGTCTCTTTTACGGCAATGATCTCTGTCCCAAATGTGCGCGGGACTTTTGAGATTTCCTCCTCCACATAAGAGAAACGGGCACTTAATAGCTCAATAATAATGCAGCTTAATTGGTCATCCATAGTGGAGTCTAGTCGGTATATTCCAGTCTTCTAGGAATGTTATTCAGTTCAGCATATATAGCTGCGTTGCCTGACACTTCAGGAATATGGAGGGGTGGGAGAAGATTCAGGCCGTTAGGAGGCCTCTGCTGCGTATCTGCTCGTTAGTGGTCTGCCAGGCTGATGATATGAATACTTGGTGTCAAAATCAGTTGCTCGAGTATTTGCCTTCACTAATACCATAAAAGTAAACTTGGAATAGTGCTTAAAGAAGCAATAAACAGCAGATCTATTTGCTTCAGTGTTCAGCCTTTTCAGAAAAGGCAGCCATCATGGTCGGTGGTTAGACACGCCCCCCAGAGCTGTTAACTTTTTAATGTAGAATAGGGTAGGGAATTTTTTTATTTTGGGGGGCTTTGCTATTTTATTAGGGGGCTTAGATTAGGTGTAAGTAGCTTAAAATTGTTGTAATATTTTTGAAATGTTTGTAACTTATTTTTTTAATTTTTTGTAACTTAGCTTTTTTTTATTTTTTTGTACTTTAGTTAGTTTATTTAATTGTATTTAATTGTAGTTATTTGTAGGTAATTTATTTAATTAATTTAATGATAGTGTAGTGTTAGGTTTTATTGTAACTTAGGTTAGGATTTATTTTATAGGTAATTTTGTATTTCTTTTAGCTAGGTAGTTATGAAATAGTTAATAACTATTTAATAACTATTCTAACTAGCTAAAATAAATTATTATTTATATTGTAGCTATATTAGGGTTTATTTTAAAGGTAAGTATTTAGTTTTAAATATGAATAATTAATTTAATAAGAGTAAAATTTATTTAGATGTATTTAATTAATATTTAAGTTAGGGGGTGTTAGGGTTAGGGTTAGACTTAGGTTTAGGGGTTAATAATTTTATTATAGTTGCGGCGGTGTAGGGGGGGCAGGATAGTGGTTAATAAATGTATTATAGGTGGCGACTGTGTAGGGGGGCAGATTAGGGGTTAATACGTTTAATATAGGTGGCGGCGGGGTCCGTGAGCGGCGGTTTTGGGGTTAAACAATTTATTTTGTTGCAGCGGAATATATCACAATATTTTAAAAAGCATTTGTTTCATGAACAAACACTATACTTTCAATGTAACACCAAGATTTAATCAGTCAGAAAAACCTTTCCAGAATTTACCTCATTTACCTCTGGAAGCACATTTTGAATTTTTACAAGTAGGGTTGCCAGCCACCTGTCCGGAAATGACCTGGACAGTTCGGGTGCCCAGGTTTTAAGATTAGTCAGACTCGGACATGCAAATGTCTGGGTTTTGTGGGAAATGTGGTGCAAATACACACTGCCTAGCACTACTGTACTAGTACTGTTCTTCTTACTCAATAATAGCTCCTACATTATGCTTAGCTGTGGAGTGAGTGAGTGTGTGTGTGTATTTGTGTTTGTCAGTGTCTGTGTGTGTCTGTGTGAAATAGTGAGTGTGTGTGTGAGAGAGAGAGAGTGTGTGTGAGAGAGAGTGTGTGTGAGTGTATGTGTTAATGTGCGTGAGCTTGAGAATCTTTGTGTGACAGAGAATGTGTGTGTTAGTGTTAGAGTGTGTGTGAGTTTGAGTGTGAGATAGAAAGTGTGAATATCTATGTGAGAGTTTAAGGAGGCCTAGAAGATCAATTAGACCCTTATTGTAGTAGTCTTTATAAGCTCTCTGTTTTCAACATGTGGTTGCTTGTGTATTAAAGGGCCATGATACCCAAATGTTGAAAGTGATGCAGCATAGCTGTAAAAAGCTGACTAGAAAATATCACCTGAACATCTCTATGTAAAAATTAAAGATATTTCTCTTGTAAGGTGTATCCAGTCCACGGATTCATCCATTACTTGTGGGATATTCTACTTCCCAACAGGAAGCTGCAAGAGGATCAGCCACAGCAGAGCTGTCTATATAGCTCCTCCCCTAACTGCCACCTCCCCGTCATTCTCTTGCAGCTCTCGACAAGATAGGAAGTAGCTAGAGAGATGTGGTGCATTAATGTAGTTTATCTTCAATCAAAAGTTTGTTATTTTCAAATGGTACCGGAGTTGTACTATTTTAACCTCAGGCAGAAAGTTGAAGAAGAGTCTGCCTGTGGTCTTTGATGATCTTAGCAGGTTGTAACTAAGGTCCATTGCTGTTCTCACACATAACTGAAGAGATGGGTAACTTTAGCTGGGGGAATAGCGTGCAGGGTCTTCTGCTCTGAGGTATGTTCAGTTTTAAATTTTTCGAGAGAAATGATAAGCTAGAAAATGCTGACAATACCGGATTTATTTAAGGTAAGCCTGATTACAGTAATTTAATAACGACTGGTATCATGCTTGCTGTAAAGGGTAATATTTTTATTATTTACTCACATTACTGAATAGATATAACGTTTGCTTGAGGTGTATAAACGTTTATTTCATATTGGTGATAAAACTTTATTCTGGGGCCCAGTTTTTCCACATGGCTGACTAGATTTTGCCTAGGGATAGTTTTTTAAGGCCCTCTCACTGTGAGTACAGGTTGGGAGGGGCCTATTTTCCATTAGTTTTTGCAGCTTGAGACATCCAGCTTCCCTGAAGGAGTCCCCTGAACATTTAGGACTTCTCTAAAGGGTTTTTGTGCCTTCCAAAGTCGTTGTATGGGCAGGTAGGGCCACAGTAGAGCTGTGGCAGTTTGTTATGACTGTTTAAAAACGTTTATATCGTTTTTTTGATCCGGTTTTGAAACTAAGGGGTTAATCATCCATTTGCAAGTGGATGCAATGCTCTTTCAGCCTATTATACACACTGTAAAAATTTCGTAAGATTTACTGCTTTTTTCACTGTTTTAGCAGTTTCTGTGATTGTTTTTTTCTCTTAAAGGCACAGTACCATTTTTATTTTTTGCTTGTTCACAGTTATTAAAGTGTTTTCCAGAATGTGTGGTGTATCACATCTCCAAGATATAAGTATATAGCAGTCCCCACTCCAGCCTACCATTAACACAGAAGTACCAGGAGCAACAATCTTAACTTGTAATAATTTGTTTGCACCAATCATAAATAATCGGTGCCTAAGTGTGATTTTAAGTTCATTCCTATTTTAACTTAACCCAATAAAAGTTATATTTTAAATTTGTAATTTGTTTTCTCCCCCTTTTACTTATTCCTTATGGAATAATTTGTGTCATTCAGTTAGATTAAATTTATCTTTAGACCTAGGAGTGCTACAAGTGTATACTTTCTTTCTTTTTTTGCTACAAAACGTTCTTATACACAGCACCCGCATCCTGACAAACTATTGAAGAATTGTAGGAATTTAGGTCTCACACGATAGTAGTGCCATTGGTTTCTTTTCAAATTTCAATAAGGCCAAGAAGCCTGCTGCTGCCTCTAAGACAGCATGAAGGAGCAGCCCCCGATACGGAAACTGATCTAGTAGGGGGCAGACTCTCTCTCTTCGCCCAGGCTTGGGCAAGAGATGTCCAGTGTCCCTGGGCATTGGAAATTGTGTCCAAGGGTTATCTTCTGAAATTCAAAACCTCTCCCCCAAAAGGGAGATTTCATCTCTCACTTTTATCTGCAAACCAGATAAAGAGAGAAGCATTCTTACATTGTGTTCAAGACCTCCTAGTTATGGGAGTGATCCACCCAATTCCGCAGGAGGAACAGGGACAGGGCTTTTATTCAAACCTGTTTGTTGTTCCCAAGAAAGAGGGAACATTCAAACCAATCTTAGATCTCAAGATCTTAAACAAATTTCTCAGAGTCCCATCCTTCAAGGATGGAGACTATTCGAACCATCCTTCCTATGATCCAGGAGGGTCAATACAGGCACTACCAGTTTGTGGCTCTTCCCTTCGGGTTGGCCACAGCACCAAGATTCTTTACAAAGGTTCTAGGGACCCTTCTAGCGGTCCTAAGGCCGCGGGCTATAGCAGTAGCCCCTTACTCAGACGACATTCTGATACAGGCGTTGACTTTTCAAGTTGCCAGGTCTCACATGGACATTGTTCTGGCATTTCTGAGGTCGCATGGGTGGAAAGTGAACGAAGAAAAAAGTTCTCCATCCCCTCTCACAAGAGTTTTCTTCCTAGGAACTCTGATAGATTCTGTAGAAATGAAGATTTACCTGACAGAGGCCAGGTTGTCAAAACTTCTAAATTCCTGCCGTGTTCTTTATTCTACTTCTCGCCCTTCAGTGGCTCAGTAGCGGCAATGGACATAGTGCCGTTTGCCTGCCTACATCTCAGACCGCTGCAACTCTGCATGCTCAGTTAGTGGAATGGGGATTACACAGATTTGTCCCCTCTACTAAATCTGGATCAAGAGACCAGGGATTCTCTTCTCTGGTGGTTATCTCGGGTCCATCTGTCCAAGGGTATGACCTTCCGCAGGCCAGATTGGACAATAGTAACAACAGATGCCAGCCTTCTGGGCTGGGGTGCAGTCTGGAACTCCCTGAAGGCACAGGGCTTGTGGACTCAGGAGGTGACACTCCTTCCGATAAACATTCTGGAACTAAGAGTGATATTCAATGCTCTTCAGGCTTGGCCTCAGCTAGCTGCGGTCAGGTTCATCAGATTTCAGTCGGACAACTTCACGACTGTGCAAACACCTCCGGATGGAGTTCCCTAGCAATGTTGGAGGTTTCAAAAATAATTCTATGGGCAGAGGTTCACTCTTGCCATCTATCAGCTATCCATATCCCAGGAGTAGAGAACTGGGAGGCGGATTTTCTAAGTCGGCAGACTTTTCATCCGGGGGAGTGGGAACTCCATCCGGAGGTGTTTGCACAGTTGATTCAAATTTGAGGCAAACCAGAACTGGATCTCATGGCGTCTTGTCAGAACGCCAAGCTTCCTTGTTACGGGTTCAGGTCAAGGGATCCCAAGGCAGCGCTGATAGATGCTCTAGCAGCGCCTTGGTCTTTCAACCTGGCTTATGTGTTTCCACCGTTTCCTCTGCTCCCTTGTCTGATTGCCAAGATCAAGCAGGAGAGAGCTTCAGTGATTTTGATAAAACCTGCGTGGTACGCAGATCTGGTGGACATGTCATCCTTTCCACCTTGGACTCTGCCGCTGAGGCAGGACCTTCTACTTCAAGGTCCCTTCAAACATCTAAATCTAATTTCTCTGCTTCTGACTGCTTGGAGATTGAACGCTTGATTTTGTCAAAACGTGGTTTTTCCGAGTCGGTCATTGATACCTTAATTCAGGCTCGAAAGCTTGTCACCAGGAAAATCTATCTTAAAATATGGTGTAAATATCTTCATTGGTGTGAATCCAAGGGTTACTCATGGAGTAAAGTCAGGATTCCCAGGATATTGTCTTTTCTCCAAGAAGGATTGGAGAAAGGATTGTCAGCTAGTTCCTTAAAGGGACAGATATCTGCTCTGTCTATTCTTTTGCACAAGCGTCTGGCGGATGTTCCAGACGTTCAGGCGTTTTGTCAGGCTTTAGTTAGAATCAAGCCTGTGTTTAAACCTGTTGCTCCGCCATGGAGTTTAAATTTAGTTCTTAAAGTTCTTCAAGGGGTTCCGTTTGAACCTCTGCATTCCATAGATATCAAGCTTTTATCTTGGAAAGTTCTGTTCTTGGTAGCTATCTCTTCGGCTCGAAGAGTTTCAGAGTTTTTTGCCTTGCAGTGTGATTCCCCTTATCTGATCTTCCATGCAGATAAGGTAGTTTTGCGTACCAAACCTGGGTTTCTTCCTAAGGTAGTATCCAATAAGAATATCAATCAAGAGATTGTTGTTCCATCACTGTGTCCTAATCCTTCTTCAAAGAAGGAACGTCTATTACACAATCTTGACGTGGTTCGTGTTTTAAAGTTTTATTTACAAGCTACTAAAGATTTTCGTCAAACATCTGCATTGTTTGTTGTCTACTCTGGACAGAGGAAAGGCCAAAAGGCTTCAGCAACTTATCTTTCTTTTTGGTTAAGAAGTATAATCCACTTAGCTTATGAGACTGCTGGCCAGTAGCCTCCTGTAAGAATTACAGCTCATTCCACTAGAGCGGTGGCTTCCACATGGGCCTTTAAAAATGAGGCTTCTGTTGAACAGATTTGTAAGGCGGCGACTTGGTCTTCGCTTCATACTTTTTCTAAATTCTACAAATTTGATATTTTGCTTCTTCTGAGGCTATTTTTGGGAGAAAGGTCTTACAGACAGTGGTGCCTTCCGTTTAAGCGCCTGCCTTGTCCCTCCCTTCATCCGTGTCCTATAGCTTTGGTATTGGTATCCCACAAGTAATGGATGAATCCGTGGACTGGATACACCTTACAAGAGAAAACAAAATTTATGCTTACCTGATAAATTTATTTCTCTTGTGGTGTGTCCAGTCCATGGCCCGCCCTGTCATTTTAAGGCAGGTGTATTTTAATTTTTAAACTACAGTCACCACTGCACCCTATAGTTTCTCCTTTCTTTTGCTTGTCTTCGGTCGAATGACTGGGAGGTGGCAGTTAGGGGAGGAGCTATATAGACAGCTCTGCTGTGGGTGATCCTCTTGCAGCTTCCTGTTGAGAAGGAGAATATCCCACAAGTAATGGATGAATCCGTGGACTGAATACACCACAAGAGAAATAAATTTATCAGGTAAGCATAAATTTTGTTTTTACCTCAAAAATTCCTCAGTAGCCACATCCCATTGTAAAGGACTTCTTAGCAGCAAATCAGTATGTCTGTCCCGGGACATGCAAAGGTGGGGAGCTTTGTGCACTCTCATCTTATTTCTGTATTCAGTTTAAGGTAGTTTACTATGAAATCTCATGAGAGTTAAGTGAAATCTCATGAGATCACAGTAAAAGAGTTCATGACTTCAGCACTGCTGATACTGATTGGCTGCTGTTCATTTCTTAATTTATTTATTTTTTACCTGCAGCTGGGCAGCAGCTAAGGTATATTTGTGAGGTAAAATATCTTCCTTTTTTACATAGAGATGCTTAGGTGATATTTTTCTGTCAGCTTTTTACAGTTATATACTGCATCAGTTACAAGTGATTTAGCATATGAGTATTATGTCCCTTTAAGTTAAATTAGAAATACTGGTGTAACTCCTGCTTCCCCTGACTACGCTTCTGTTTAACCCTTTGTTTGGACTGGCTTGGTTTACGACTTTTTCTGGACTCTTCTTTTGTTTAATGATTTTGTGCTACTTTTCCCTTGATCCAAACTGTCTGATTATGTTAACCTTGGATTCCTCTGCTATCAGAAGAGCTGCATTTAAGTATCTTATGCAAGTTTTTATTCGTCTGAATAGCGAGACTAAAACGTTTTTTTTTTTTTTTTAAAAACTTAGAGTTACTTTCTGGTAATTAAAGGGACATTAAACACTTTAAGATGATAAGATAAAATGATAAATCGTATATAAAAAAAATCTGCAAATTACTTTCATTATTTATTTTGTCCCCTTTTCCTGAAATTCCAATCTGAAATTGTGAGCTTTTCAGTACCTGATAGAAATGGAAGTGCAGAACCCTTTTACAGTTGTAATCAAAATTATTCAACCCCCATTGCAAATCAGGTTTATTGGCAAAATGTATAGATTTGCAGCTATTTGCAATGACCAAATCAAACAAAAGCAATTGAAATAGCTCAACACAATGAATGATTCAAGTGGTTTCCCCAAATTCAACTGAAAATGCAAATTTTAGTGAATTCTGCAGTCTCAAAATTATTCAACCCCCTGAATAGAAACCCTCACAATAGCACAAATATGCAAAACGGGTGTTGTCTCAAGCACACCTGATGCAACTAATCAAGGGCTAAAAAAAAATTCAAAATAGAAATTAGACAAAAAGAAAAAAACAAAACAAAAAAAAGAGGATCACAAATATTGTGTGCAATATTCTGAACCCTAATATAAAACCCACTAGACTGGGCATCCCCAGTATTATTAAAAACCCAGAGTTAGCCAGATAATAAGGGTTATCACAGAAAAACATATACAATGAAAGATGCATAAATGAGACAGCAAGTTAAAGGGTCACTGTACCCAAAAATTTAATTTCGTGATTCAGATTGAGTATGAAATTTCAAGCAAATTTCGAATTTGGTATCTTCATTTTTTGTGAACAACCTGGGTTGTCCTTGCTGATTGGTGGATAAATTCATCCACCAATAAAAAAGTGCTGTCCAGAGTACTTAAACCAAAAAAAAGCTTAGATGCCTTCTTTTTAAAAAAATGATAGCAAGAGAACGAAGAAAAATTGATAATAGGAGTAAATTAGAAAGTTGCTTAAAATTGCATGCTCTTTCTGAATTACAAATGAACAAATTTAAGTTCAGTGTCCTTTTAATGCTATTTGTACATTCAACATGAACAGCAAAAAGTGCTATACATATATATGTCTATTTTTTAATTTTCCTTAATCAAATTATGTATATGGTATTAGTCCCAGACAAAATGGGTCTCATCTAGAAGTATACTGCATCCAAAGGATTTATATACCTCTATCCCACACAAAGAAGACATTTAATGCATTTAAAACTCTCTAGACTCTTCTGGACTCTATACCCCTAAAGAAAGAATGCTGATTTTAGAAGCTGTATTAACTAAAATATATTTTATGTTTGAAGATGGATTTGATCATCAATTGAAATGGACAGCAATGGGGACCAATAAGGCCCCTACATATGCAAACCTATATGTAAATGCATTTGAAATCAAAATTCTGTATGAACACCCCCTGTTTAAAAACCACTGTAAATTGTGGAAGATATATATTGATGATGTGTTTATGATTTGGACAGGGGATGAATCATCTTTACAAGAATTCTATTAGGCCTTAAATCAATAATGGAACAATGGAATCGGATAGGACATCTCAAATCTTTCTGGATGTCAAGGTTTCCATAGAAAATGAGTTTTCATCCTCTAAAGATGATAGTTTGCCCAATAACCAGTTGCTACATGCAAAACACATTATTAATGAAGATATAAGTCACAACTGGATGACTTTATAAACAAATTTACAGATAGAGGGTATCCCTTGGATTTATTACAAGAACATAAAAACAGGTAGATAAGATTAAGAGGGTTGACCTGCGAAAGAATATGAAATCCTTACATATATTAGATAGGATTCCGTTTTTGATCCAATATGATTATATGCAGGTTCACTGAAAAAATATATTTAAGAAATATTGGTCCATTCTCTCAAGGGATAGAGAACACTTAAACACTTTCCATTGTATATCTTTAAAAGGAATTCAAGTTTGCATTACAAGTTAATGGGAGCAGATGTGGGTCCATCTAGACCAGTGACACCATGAGATGGACTTGATGCAATCCAAAAGGGAACCCTTCCATGCAACAACTGTGCTCAATGTCACTCCATACAATCATAGAAATACTATCACACATCCAAGATTGTGGAAAAGATTGGTGATTACAGGACACTAAACATGTGATTCACAATACATAGTCTACGTAATCAAGTGTCCATGTGGGTTGGCATACATAGGTGAGACTACAAAATGTGTGAAGGAAAGGATTAAACAACATAAAAATGCAATAGGTAAGTTGGATCCCAATGCCCCGTATCACATCATTTTACTACTATAGGACAAAATAAAAGTCACCTAAGAAGATGAGGCAATAGATGGAAACTTATGTTAGAAAAAGAGGCACAGTGGAATAAAAAGTTAGATACATTGATCCCCTATGGTCTTAATATGGTTATAGTATGGGGTGCTTTTATAAGTCATCCCATATGGCAATGATGTAGAAATTTTTTTTTTTTTATAAAAGACATGATGTATAGTATAAGATTTTCACAAAAGAAGGGATAATAGAGAATAATGTCTTTCCTCTGGATAAAAAAAAAACAGTATGTCAAGGTTGGACATAGTGATCCTCAAAGGTTGATATAGGGATCGAATATGGGTCATATTATTATTTGCCAGGCAAAACAACCTATTTAGGCCTAATCATCAATAGCTTTTGAAGAAATGTGGCAGAATCGTGTTTATTTTACATTAAAACGTATGAGCTAAAAAAATCTATTTTCTCACAAGTATTTCTTAAAGGTATCCACTAGGTGGCAGCATTGCTAAAACGGTTAAAGAGATAGATGCTGCCACAGAAGAACAGGCCTTGTCAATAGGATTCTCTCGAAATGAGCATTGCCTGGTATTGACGTTAAATGCTAGCCATTGCATGATGGATATGCACTCAAACTAGAATGTGGTCTATCCGGTACACAGACTGAGGTAAACTGGATTATCATTTTACACAGAGGCTTTGCCACAAATGGGCCGATGAGAAGACCCACCGCTAAATGCTTCTCTTTGACATGGGAGGTGAAGACTATCGGAATATAGGGTGAGACTGTTCTCGCTTTTATCTGTCTGTTTAATATAACTGTTACATCTTAGAACCAGTGAGATTTGCTTTTAAGTGCCAGTGTAAACCACATTATGCTTTGTTCTGCATCAAGAGACTTGCTTAATTGACAAGCCAATGGTCTTCATGATAGTTATGTCAGAGACTACTATTTCACTCACTATAATCAGAGAGTGTACAAGCTAAAAATAAAATAATATATATATATCCAAAAAGAGCACTCTCACCACAATAGCAACTGCCAGGGTGCCAATGGTTAAATATAATAGGTCAAAGGAGGCACTCACTGTTTTTTACAAAGTGTACTTTAATTGAAAGGGAGTGTGTCCACGAAACGTCACTTTGTTCAATTAAAGTACACTTTGGAAAGACCAGTGAGTGCCTCCTTTTACCTATATATATATATATATACACACACACACACACAGTACTGTGCAAAAGTCTTAGGCCACCACATTAGATTTTTTGCTTTAGAAGTGGTATAATGAACATTTAGAATTATTTCACAGTCTCTTTATTAGAATACAACCAGAAAATACATGATATTGTATGTAGTATTAAAAAAATCAGAAAAAACTACTTCTATAGGCTAAAGTGGCAAGTATTTAGTGGGACCTCCCCTTACACTTGAGCAATAGCAGGAAACTGGTTCTCGTAAACCTGAATGGAATGGAAAACTAGTTAACCCCATGTGCAGTAGCACATACTTCATAGATTAATAGTTATTATACCTGTAATATCAGAATTTGTAATTTATTTAATCAAGTGTACCTGTGGACTGGTGTATTTAGGATCGTATTAATGAGCATAAATTGAATGTTAGGAGAAAACATTTTGATATTTCCAATTGAGGTTCCAGGTTATTAAGAAGGTTAAAAGACCTTGAAGGGGTGCTGAGAGAAACCCTCTTAAAGGGATACTAATCCCAAAATTTTTTTCATGATTCGGAGAGAGCATGCAATTTTTTTTTTATATTCATTTTTTATTGTATATTTCAACATGTTTAAACAAATACATTTGATTTCAAAAAGAGTAAGTAAAGTAAGTTAGGCCAGCAATTGACAATTCAAGTATTCCTGCATATGAGCAAAAGAGAAGGTAAAACAAGAAAGAACAAACATAAAACCCTCTAATATTTTCTAAGCTTTTTCTGGCCTCTGATAGCCTAAAAAAAAGAAAATAAATTAACTCTATTAATCCTTAAGTTTTAAGGTTATCCTGTTGAAATATTTTTATTTGTAATTCCATACAATTACTAACCCTAAAAAAAACAAAACAAAACAAAAACAAAAAAAAAAAACAACAAAAAAAGAACTGGCAACTCAAAACAAAAACAAACAAAAAAAAACAGAGAAAAAACAAACAAAAAAAAAACAAAAAAAAAAACAAACAAAAAAAAATAATAAGGGGAAGGATTCTTCCTCCTCAGTCCTCCCTCCTCCTCCCCCCTACCAACTCTCCTGAGTCCAATCCATTCACCAAAGCCCCAGTAAAACCAGCTCTGTGTTTTGAAAGGGGAATATAATATACTCTATTTCTGTAATCGGGAGGGATTTAAGAAATGGTGCCCATTTACCAAAGAATTTTCTGATGTCACTCTCATTGTTGATGTTCGTATCACGTTGCTCTAAAATGCATTGTTTTTTAAGGTAATTTTTTATTTCTACCACCGAAGGTAATTCTTTCGTTTTCCATTTTTTAAATATTAGGTATCTGGCTGCTAAAATGGAGACACTTATTATCTTTTCGTTCAAATGTTGTTCTGCCTGATTGTCGCAGCAGAAAATGATTAAGCTTGGTGACAACTCCAAGGGAGAAATCTTAAGACAGGTGTTAATCCAAAATTCAAGTTTACGCCAGAACTGACTAATCAGGGGGCATTTAAACATCATGTGTGTGATATCAGCTGCAACCAGAGAACATTTCGGACACTTTTGAAAATTCGGATTCTGAAGCTTATGCCCTTTTTCTGGTGTATAATGAAATTTATGTATCAATTTAAGATGCGCTTCTCTCCATGTTGCTGAGAGAGTGGCCTGAGCAACTTTGTGAATGGATTTTTGAATGAATTTACAATCAACATGCTCTAGTGCCATGATTAGTCTCCAGTCTTGAGCAATTTTCTCTAAAGTACGTTTCCCCTCTTGAGCTCCTAAAAGATAGTAGCAGTAAGAGATGGACATGCGGCCCTTCTTAACTAATGTAAGCCAGTCCTCTAGGTCACCCAGCTCCCAGTTCCACTCACCCTCCCTCAGTAACCCAGATACATAATGCCTTGCTTGCAGAAAAGCATAAAACTCCTTGTTAGAGAGATTGAAGCTGTTTTTAATTTCTTCAAATGTTCTGAGACACTTATTCTCTTCAGCGATAAATTGTATTATCGTTTTTAGTCCCACTGAATACCACTTTTTAAAGATAGCTGAGTCTAGACCAGCTTGAAATAATGGATTACCCCTTAGGGGAAGATATTTGGAAACTTTGCAATTAAAGGAAAGAAGCTTCCCTATCCTCCACCATGCCTTTAATGGGTTAAAAATCGCTTTAATTTTCTTGATTCTAAGTGGCATGTCCTTTGGAGCGCAATGTAATAGTGCGCAAGGTAAGTATGGATCACAGATGCTCTCTTCCAATGCATTGTTTAGAACATAATTATTGCCGGAGATCCAGTCTGCCGCAATACGTGCTAAGAAAGAAAGATTATAAAGCCGCAAGTTAGGTAATGCAAATCCTGCAAATATCTTGGCTTGTGTCAATTTATTCAGGGCTATCCTAGGTTTTCTCATTTGCCATATGAAGCTTCTAAGCCAGCTGTTTAGGCTTTGAATGTCCCTATCAAATAGCATTAATGCAGTATTCTGTAATATATACAGCAATTTAGGAAGAAGTACCATTTTGAACAGGGCTATCCGTCCTGATATAGAGAGGGGTAGGTTTTCCCAAGTCCTTAGTTTATCTTTAAATATTGTCAGAATTGGAGGGATGTTGAGGTTATATAGGTCAAGTGGATTCGTAGGTATTACTATACCTAAATACTTAAATGAGTCCTTAACTATTCTAAAGGGGCTGTTCAAGAAGGAGTCTTTGTTTTTTCGGAGCCAATAGATCTCTGATTTGTTTACGTTTGTTTTATACCCCGAAAATAACCCAAATTGGTTAATAATTTGTAAGAGCTTGGGTATATTAACTCGAGTATTTGACAGATAAACAAGGATATCGTCCGCGTATAAGGCTAATTTCATCTCCTGTTTACCTATCTTAACACCTTCCAGCTGTGACCTGATCTTAATAGCCAGTGAATCAATAGACAGATTGAAAAGGAGGGGAGAAAGGAGGCAGCCCTGTCTGGTTCCTCTGTTGAGCACAATTTGTGAAGAGACAATGTTATTGACGATTATACTAGTGGAAGGAAGGGTATACAAATTTAAAATAAATTTTAGAAAGTTGCCTTTGAACCCAAATTGACCCAGCGAGGTGAAAAGATGGTCGTGCTGTATAGAATCAAAAGCCTTTTCCGCGTCAATTGCCACAATAGCTAAGTCTGGGGTATGTTCCCCTTCCTCCCTCTCCTCCCTTTCAGCATTAAAAAAGTATTCTGTTACCACTAGGACTTCTCTAATTTTAGCTGAGGAATTCCGTGAATTTAGGAAGCCTGCTTGGTCTTTATGTATGATATTTGGTAATATCACTTGCAATCTTTTGGCCAAGATAGACATAAAGACCTTGTAGTCAACATTTAGTAGAGCTATTGGTCTATATGACTCCCTTTGTGCTGGATCTTTTCCACCTTTAAGAATAAGAGTTGTATAAGATGCTGAGAAGGCTTTCGGTACCGGTTTCCCCTGGGTGTACATAGCATTGTATGCCTTATTGAGGTGGGGCACAATCTCTAACGACAGCATCTTGTAAAATTCACTTGGTAAACCATCGGGCCCAGCGGCCTTATTAGTGGTAAGTTCAGAAATCGCTTTCTCTATTTCCTTCAGCTCTATCGGAGTATTAAGGGTTTCCACTACTTCTGCGGATACTTTGGGGCAGCAAATTTTGCTCCAAAAATCCTCTGCCTGAGATAGATCAGATTTTCTTGGAGAATATACCTCTTGGTAATATTTAGTCATTTCTTTATGTATATCTGTACTTTCTGTATAAAACTTCCCATCAATAAGAAGTTTTTCAATAAGTAATGACTTTCTGTCGTTCCTAACCAGGTTTGCAAGTAATTTGCCAGATTTGTTTCCATATCTATATAGTTTGGATTTTAATTTTAAATCTGACTGGGTTTCTTTGTATATTGCAAATGTGTCTTTATCGTTTTTGGCCCTAATGTAGCTTGCCCAATTGATCTGGTTTTTGGTCAGAAGTAGGCTATTGTACGAGTTGGTC